>NC_069508.1:59062526-59157526 GCF_027579735.1 Bombina bombina
TATCAGGCAAAAACAGGGCTATAAGTAAGTCTGATCCTGACACCTTACCTTAGTCGCGGCATCACCACATTCCTGACGGGTCGCAGAACAGAGCTGGGGGCCTGTCAGAATTTTTAGCCTCCCTTCTTCCCTTTGCTAAGTTGAGGCTGGAAGCGCCCCTCAGAATTATGCGCCCGGGGCAACCGCCCCTGTTGCCCCCCCACGCTACGCCACTGCACACACACACACACACACACACACACACACATATATATATATATATATATACACATATACATACATACATACATATATTTGTGTGTGTGTCTATTTGGTTTCCCTATCTTTAGTTGCGCAAAGGCAATTCATCAAATCCCACAACACATATTGCTGCTCCAGATTTCCAAATGCCTGCTAAACTCCTCCACACAGCCTGTGTTACTGATATTTTCCTTATATTCTTGTACTACTTATATAAACAGGGAGATGCCTACAATTCAAACTGCTGTTATCAGTATGTATTTATATACAATGCTCACATCTTTAATTAGACCATAAACCAATTAACTACTCTTCCATAACGATTTGTCCTTATACAACTGTGTTTCACAAAGCTGCATATTCCTGATGTCTAGGTCCCTGTTTCTTATTACACAATTATTAACACTTCAGTGTTCAAACAATTTGCAGTTGAAACTGTATTTATTTCTTTATGTTATTTCCACTTATGCTGTCTTATTTACATTACATAATACACTCAGGGTTAGATTACGAGTGGAGCGCTATCGTTATTGACTTGGAAGTAGCAAATGCCTTTAACAATTATTTTGTCAGTTGCTCCACCACCCTGATTGACAAACTAATAAATGACACACATCCTGAAACTACAAATGTGGAGCCCCACTAAATCTGCAAAGACCCAAAATAGAGAAGTTCAATTTTAGACTTGTACCCATCAATGTCATTAAGAAACACCTTAATAATCTAAAAATGAAAAAAAAACAGTCTGTACCTGATCAAATCCCAGCAATGCTGTTGAAGCTCAGTGCACCAGCAATTGCTAAACCTGTCACAACCCTAATTAGCGAATCCTTGGTGTCTGGATACATACCCAAACTTTGGAAGACTGCAAGAGTAGTGTCCATCCATAAAAGTGGATACTAACTATCGCCCAATATCATTGCTTCCAGTATTGTCAAAAATCTTAGAAAAATGTGTCCATACGCAACTATGTGAGTATTACCAACAATCTAACTATCTGACCCCTGATCAATCAGGTTTTCACCCGAATCACTCCACTACAACTGCCCTCCTAAAAGTTTGCAACGAAATCCAAACTGGCATGGAATAAGGAGACCAAACTGGATTTTTCCTTGATTTTGCAAAGGCCTTTGACACAGTAGACCACGACATACTACTGCTCAAACTAAAAAACTCAGGTATTGGTGATCGTCCGCTAACCTGGTTTCGATCATATATATCGGATTGATCACAATATGTCTCTATTTCTGACAGCGACTCCTTCCCTCTCCCAGTCACGTGTGGTGTTCCCAAAGGTTCCATTTTCGGCCCCCTACTATTCACATTATTTAGAAGTGATCTGCCAAATGTCTGCAAATCCTCAACTGTACACATGTACGCAGACGACAAAGTAATCTATGCAAGCAAATTCGATCTCCCGTAGCTTGAGGCAATTCTCCAAGACCAGTTCACAGAGGTAGAAAATGGATCTCAAAAACAAACTCTTCCTAAACACTGACAAAACTGTCACAATGATCTTTGGAATGGTACCTAAATTACACAAACTACAAAATTCCCATCTACGCATCAAAACAAAATTAAATTGCACACTGACCGCAGTCCACTCTTTCAAATACTTGGGTATGTTGTTAGACTCCAATCTATCTTTTGGCCTCCACATAGAAAACGTGCATCTAAACTTTATCCAAAACTAGGTGCCCTGTACAGAAACAAATCCTGCCTCAGCCCTACAGTAAAGAAAAAGATTGTACAGCAAATGCTGATGCCAATCATTGATTATGGGGATGTAGTATATGCACCTGCACCGCAAACTCACCTTAATAAACTTAATACATTGTATAACTCGTTCTGCCACTTTGTGCTACAATGTAACTACAGGACCCACCATTGTGACATGCTAGAAGAACTAAACTGGCTGTCGCTGAAATCCAGACGCACTCTCCATCTTTCCAGCCTTGTGTTTAAGAGCTTTTCTGGGACGCTCCCACCCTACCTGAGCAGAATGCTCTCCCCGGCTGTTCCCACATCCTATAACCTCCAATCCAGTACCAGCACATTATTTAGTTTGCCTCAATACAAAAAGAAAGCAGCACGATCCTCCTTTTCCTACAGAGCACCACAATTATGGAACGACCTCCCACACACTTTCAAACCTTCCCCAAGCCTAAAATCCTTTAAGAGATCCCTCTCTACACATCTCAAAACAGAATGCACCTTTCATGGTTGATTATATATTTACTACCTATTCTATGTTAAATTTTGCATACATTATGTATTAATATTGTTTTTGTATTCTATTGTACAATGTTTTGTGGACCAGGACATACTTGAAAACGAGAGAAATCTCCTTGCTGGTAAAATATTTTATAAATAAATCAAATAAATTGCGAGGAACAGAAACATTATCAGGAGATTGTAGTGTTTTTTTATGCTCAAAACCATATTACAAGTGGCACAAATTTTAAAGTTTAAATCACTGCTAATTCATTTACACAAACTTATTAATTTACACTCCCCATATTTTCTATGGGCATGGTTGAGCACCAATGTGCGCTCTCGTATTACAAGTTGAAAGTAAATGCCATTGTTCGAACACAATCACATTTAACGCTCAAACTTTTTATGCGACTTTAAAGTTTGCATAAAGAGTTTGTCCGGAGGAAACAGTTACACTAAACTACTCGATTAACCCCTCAACAGCCACACCCCCACATCGCAAACTACCCCACTACATTATTAAGCCCAAACCGCCACAGCCCCATCGCAAAATACCCCTCTACACTATTAACCCCCAAGCCGCCACAGCCCCATCGCAAAATATCCCTCTACACTATTAATCCCCAAACCGCCACAACACCTATCACAAAATACCCCATTACCCCTAAATTTCCACATTTTCCATCGCAAAATATCCACTAACATCTAAACCCTCTATACAGCTAACACCACTAACCTAAAACACCTCCTAAGTTACCAAACAAAAAATCTAACATTACCTAAAAACAAATAAAAAACAAATAAAAATAAATAAAATAGTACCTAAAAAAAATGCAAGTATGAGAGATTTTCAGTTTGGATAAGATGCATCAACTACTGGCATTATTGAGCACATGACCTCCTCCTCTCAATAGGTAGTAATAATTAAAGGGATAGTAAACCCCAAAATTTTCTTTTATGATTCAGATAGAACATACAATTTTAAACAACTTTCCAATTTAATTATATTATCAAATTGTCTTCATTCTCTTGTTATCCATTGCTGAAGAGACAGCATTGCACTACTGACAGGAAGCTGAAAATATATATTTAGCCAATAACAAGAGATAAATGTGTGCAGGCACCAATTAGCAGCAGCTCCCACTGGTGTATGATATGTCCGTATTCATTTTTTAACAAGGGATACTAAGAGAACGATGCACATTTGAAAATAGAAGTGAATTTAAAAGTGTCTTAAAATGACAAGCTCTATCTGAATCATGCAAGATTCATTTTGACTTTCCTATCCCTTTAAAAAATATATAAAGCTCTTAAAACATTGACCTGAGTAGTGCATATTGATTGTATAAATAAATTACCAAAGCTCTCAGACATCAGAGGGTCACATTTATTCCCACACTCACATTTCCATTGCTCAGAAATTATTGTCACTATTTCTTGCAAATAATGTACCGCAGTATAGTGCTGTGTAAAATGTATTGTTGTAATAAAAGTAATAATATGCACTAATTAGGAATATGATGACACTTTAAAGGGACACTGAACCCAAATTTTTTCTTTCGTGATTCAGATAGAGCGTGCAATTTTAAGCAACTTTCTAATTTACTCCTATTATCAATTTTTCTTTGTTCTCTAGCTTTCTTTAGTTGAAAAAGAAGGCATCTAAGCTACAGTATTTTTTTGGTTCAGACCCATGGAAAGCACTTGTATATTGGTGGAGGAATTTATCCACCAATCAGCAAGAACAACACAGTGTGTTCACCAAAAATGGGCCGGCATCTAAACTTACATTATTGCATTTCAAATAAAGATACCAAGAGAATGCCGAAAATGTGATAATAGGAGTAAATTAGAAAGTTGCTTAAAATTGCATGTTCTATCTGAATCACAAAAGAAAAAAATTGGGTTCAGTGTCCCTTTAAGTATGTAGACAAGTGACATGGTATGTTGATATCTGTTTCTGTGAAAACTTTGAGTAACTACACACGGGTGTAACGACAGGGGTATCAGAGATGTCGGTTGAGACTAAACCTGTACCTTTAGGGGGCCCAATAGGCCCTGCAATCAATACTGTTGTCCCTATAGGTAGTGTCTGAGCTAGGGGGAACCTGCATCATGTGTGCTCTAATTGTAAGGAAAGTGTAAGTATTTTTTTTTACAAACTGGTGGCAGGTTTTCCAAGATGTCCTCCACAGAGTTCATGTACATAAAAACCTGCCTCATAAGTAATTATAAAGGGTGCTGTTGAAAGGGGGGGAAGGCGCCAAAGGCTTTGCCTTGGGACCCATTAAGATCTAGTTAGGGCCCAAATACACACCATACATAGATAAAAGGCCTCCTGAAACAAATAAATACATACATTGGTAAAAAATTTTATGTGCTAATACTTCCTTTGTAATTTCAACGGAATATACATAGACACTAAGGGATAGATCTCAATGTGGCAAGACTTGCATGTACAATCAACTTTGATGGAATTTGTGATTGACCCATCACCCATTGCAATAAAGTATGTTTATAATTTCCCCAGTGTCCCTTATCTCTAACCATGAGCCCCACCATGTTTTTACACTAACCACACCTGCCACAGGACTACTTGCTTACCCCAGCTCAATTCCTAATCCCACTATTTAGCCTTCCAAACTGCAATACCTAACTCATAACATCGACGATCTACTCCTACACAATCTCCCCTAACACAGCAGTGATATACTCACACTTTTTATGATTAAGATAGAAGACTTGAAAGTGAAAGAGGGATTTTTATAGTGCTAGGTACAGTGGTATTTGTTCTCTAAACAGTAACTGTCCCTCAAAAAGAGGGACAATAGTGACAAGAGTGACTTGATGAACTGTCTTTGGGGTTCATTTCTATTGTAGTCTAACTTCTGTCAGCAGTTATAAATTGTCTGTCAATGTGATGGCTATGATTGTGTATACTCTTTCATTAAACAATGTGTTTCGTTAAGTTCTTGTGCATGAAGTGAGTTTCACTAGATCCACTCTATTCCAATGGGGCTGGCAGTAAGGCTTCTTATTGGCTAGGCCATTGGATGGTGCTTGGTTTTGCACTGAGCAGCCTATGACCCTTAACAGGAATTTCTGGCAGGTACCGGTGACTCTTTGTATATGACTATCATTTCTTGCATTCTGCATTTCTGGGCTATTGGGTAGGGTGAGAAGACAGAAACCCTTTCTTACAAAATGTCACATCCAAGCCGTCTAAATTATTCCAAAAGATTCATTCAGTTAGACCAAACTATGTGGGAACATATTCTATGTTCTGACAAGACAAAAGTTGTCCTTTTCTGCCTAAACTGTAAAATATATATTTGGTGCAAAGCTAATAAAGCTAATAACGGTTATCACCCATGGGACACCATAACAACTTTGAAGCATGGTGGTGGTAGCATCATGCTTTGGGGCTGCGTCTTTTCAGTTGGGTCGGTTGCTTTTGTCAAGATAGATGGTATAATGATTAGCTTCAAATTTCAAGATATTTTGACACAAAACCTACTGCCCTCTTTCAGAAAGAAGACGCAAAATTTCACATTCCAAGCCGATCAAGTCATGGTTTCAGAAAAGGAAAATCAAAGTCTTGGAAAGCACAATCAGAGTCCAGACCTCAACCATCTCAAAAACTTGTGGAATGATCTAAAGAAAGCTGTACACAGAAGATCCCCCCATAATGTGAAGGAACTTTAACTTTTTTGCAAAGAAGAGTGGAATAAAATTCCAAAGTCTAAATGTGCAAAATTAATATATATATATATATATATATATATATATATATATATATATATATATATATATATATATATATATATATATATATATATATATTTATTTTTTTATTTAAAATGTTCCTAATAAATAAGTATTATTTTTTTCCTGGATTAAGTCTGAGATTGACATTGTTGTTATTTGTGTCTTTACATTTCAAACCCTACAATTTCATAAGTGAGAGGCCGAGAACATCTGAAGCAGCTGCTTCAGTGTCCCATTGAACCTCTCACACAACCTGTTGGTCTGGGGGTGGTATGGAGAGCTTGCCAGGGGTCTTATCCCACAAAGCCTCCATAGCTGCTTGGTGAGCTCAGCAGTAAACTGAGTCCCTTGGTCCGAGATAATCTCCTGGGGGGAAGCCCACTCTGGCAAAGACCTGTAGCAGCGCATTGGCTACTGTATAGCCCTGGATGTTGGCCAGGGGGATTGCGTTCGGGTACTGGGTAGCATAGGCCACTACCATCATTATATATCTCTTTCCCCAGGGACTGGGATGGGGCAATGGTCCGTTGATGTCAACAGTTATCCTGCTGAATGGTTTGTCGATGATAGGGAGGGGATGCAGGGAGGCTTTAGAGTGGTCAAGGGTCTTCCCTACTCTCTGACAAATGTCACAGGTACAGCAGTACTGCCTAACATCCCCTGTAATCCCTGGCCAGAAGAAGCGGCCCCCTCCTAACCCCCCTGGGTCATTCCCAACCTAGGCATGGCAGGTGGCTAACATTGGGTCACTTAATGTCTTCTGGGCAAAGTCGGTGCGGGAAGCCCAGGGGACAGGGTAAATGGCCGGAGTAGAAGTCAGGTGGGGGTGACTTACCTGGGTCCCATTGTCGAGTGCTGTAGCCTGGAGCTGGGCTTGTTGGCAGGTGGTAATGGGGCAAGCATCTGTAGGGCCATCCATAACAAAGGAGGATGCAAGATGTCCCAAATCATTCCCTAACAGAACTTCCACAGCACGGGAGCCAGCACCCCAGTCCAAGTAGACCCGTGCTGTGGGGATCCGGAGCACCTTACCCCCAGCCACACAAACTGTAACAGATTTCCTAGTCTGGTCCGCACTGTTGACCAGATTTGGCTGGACAAGAGTAATGGTGGCTCCGCTGTCCCGTAGTCCTGCCGGCCGTTAATTCATACTGACTGGCGATGGTGCCGATGATTGTCGTCAGTTGCTGCTTGTACACCTTGTACACCAAATTCCTCTGCGGCCCACGTGGCAGGGTCTGCGGGGCTCTCGGACTCCAAACAGTGGGTGGCTGCCCTGGAACCCCCAGTGGGTGCCCTGGTCCAGTTGGGAGGGTGCAGATTTCTTGGACAGTTGGATCGTACATGGCCCATCTGGTCACACCCATAGCACCAGATTCTGGTCTTCTGGGCCCAGAAAAGTGGGGTTGTGCCAGTGGAGCAGAGGGGTACTGGGGGGGCACTGGTGGATGTGAAGGAGCTGTAGTAGGGCAGACCATTGGATGAGGTTCAGGTCGAACCATGTGCCAGGCATCAAGAACTGGTCAACCATGACCGCTGCTTGGTCGACTGTGGTGGGTTTCCAATCCCTGACCCATTCTCGCACCTCTGACAAGGAGTGGTCATAGAAGTATTCCAGAAGAATGAGCTGGGAGGCTTGGGCCAGGTGGTTTACCTGGCAGCCCGAGAACCAATAGTCCAAGGAGCGGGTAAACTGGTGGGTCTACTCAGTAAAAGGCTGCCCCTCTTTCCTCCTCAGACCCCGGAACTTCAGTTGATGTGCCTCTGGGCTGATGGCGTACTTGGCCAGGATGCGCTCCTTTACCCGGTCATAGTTCAGTTTGTCTTCTAGGGGAAGAGCCTCAAAAGCATCCAAGGCCCTCCCCAACAATTTACCGATCAGGAGGGTGACCCATTCAGCCTCAGCAATGCCCTGTAGTTCGCACTGAGTTTTGAATACCTGGAGGTACCGATTGATTTCCTCTTCTCCATCTTTAAAGACATGAAAAGCCTCATGGCGTAACATCTTTTGGGGTGCCGCAGGCCTCAGGTCGGCCGATATGGCTCCCCCCATAACTTTCTGGACCTCCAACATTTTGAGGCGAGTAGTGTCGGCAATAATCTGTGTAATTATCTCCTGTGGTGGGGTGGTCCCATAGAGTGCCAGCCACCACTGGATCTCTCTCTGGACCTCGGACATCTCCGTCCCCCCAGTTGAGAGTTTGCTGGCTTGGTCACTGCCCTGTCTACTGCCAGGCTCACTGGCCCGATCACCCTCCATAAGCTCGGCAATAATGGCTATCTTGGATTCGTTGCTGGCCACTTGTCCATGAACTTCAAGCAAATCTTTAAGGGTACTTTTAAGCATGGAGTATCGCTGCTCCATCTGAAGGGGCCCTGCTGGTGGTTTGGATGTTCCAGGTAGGAGGAAACATCCCACTGCTGCCAACCAGTTGTGATGGACTCTGGATACCCCGACTAGGTATCTCCACCAAACAGTCTTTCTTTAGCATAGAACCTGTAGCTGTAGAGTGGGAAAAGTGATTTTAGCAAGAGCCCACCCTAATAACCAGACAAGACCAGTATTAAGGTGAAACGCTAACAGACTTTATTGGGACAAACACACTGCTTATATACACATTGGCCTTCTTGATAAGAGCCTTATCTGATCCCAAGATTCCCACCCCTCCAGACAGGCTGGCACCTCCATAGGAACAATAGGGGCACAGGGATCCCACAATAGCTTGGTTGCAGTTTCAGGGTGATCCCAAGGGAGCAGCAGCTATTCTCAGGCACCATTGAAGAACTCCGGCAGTTAGTCAAAAGGTATACCGGGTCAGCCAGAGGTAGACTGGGGTTTGAAACCCCAGGTTCCAGAGTGAGCTCCCTCCTGGCAATCACCCCAACCATTGTCCCTCAAGGGTAGTACAAGGCCCCAAAAGAGCAGAGCTCTGGGGCAAAGGGTCTCTGGAGAAACCTAGGTCAAAGTTCAGCGGGGATCCCTAGCAAGCCCAGCCAGCGAGTAGTTCCATAAGACCCCAGCTGGTTCTCGGCGAGTCAGGAAGGTGCCAGCGGGAAGCGATCAGCTCTTTCTGGGCAAGGTGTAATCCAAGTACCCAGGGCCGTCTTTAGCACAGAGCAAAAGGGGCAGCTGCCCAGGGCCCAGTCTTTGTTGAGGGGACTGCTGATGTCATGTGATAAGGGACACACACACACACACAGTCAGTCCTAATACTGTCACAGTCAAAAGTTCTCTGCTTATATTTATTTGTGAGAAACTGTGCCAGACTGTGCCTGTGTCATGTGACATGCCAAGCTATTGCCATGTGCTGTTTCAGCTGTGCACTGTGCAGCACTGAATGCTAAGCCCTAACTCGGCATCCAACCAATCCCACTGCATCAAAAAGTGCCCTGCTGGGGTTACCACTGTTACCAGGTAACTGCTTTGGTGGTGGAGATTGTTTCTGTGTAGGGCTGACTATAGGCGCATGCAGCAGAAAGCTGGAGCAGCAGGCACGTGAGGATTTGAGCATCTGTGCAGCTGCACACACTGCTCTCTTCAGTCTTGAGGCTATGTGACTCATCTCACACTGTATCCATGCAGCCTTGGGCAGACAGCATCCAGTCTGCTGGTCCCCTTAACCCTGCTCTTTCTGCTGTGGCCCTAATATCAACTAACTGAAGTTTGTTAGGGGAACAGTGCTTTGTAGAAAGGTGTCAGTGGGAAGAATAAGTAAGTGCACACACGCCCCTCCCCCATGCAGCATTGTCTACTGCAGGGTGGGAGGGAACTTGATCCTAGCAAAGAAGTGACATGTGCTGCTGTGGCTGATGTAGTATAGTGTCATGCTGATACTTCACACATTAAGGTAAGGTTTATTTTTATAGGTTTTTTTTTCTCTCTGTCTCAGATTTTATAGTTTCCCATAGTAGTTTTGCTGTTCCAGCAAACTTATATTTGTCTGCACCTCCATGCTTCCTCCTCAGTCTTTACCTTGCTTTACTCCTGTTGGCTGCCCTAAATCTCTTTAACCAGCTAACCTCACACCAGAATGACATTCAAAAGCATATTAAATGAACCCACAGTGGAGAAATGTATATATTTATTTACTTATTAGTACTGCTTAGGTCCAGTTTCACATATTGCAATTTATTTCATTTTTTTAAAATGATTAGCCCAGCAGTGGATGATCCACTGCTGGGCTAATAATTTAAAAAAAATTATAAAATAAATTGATTTAGTTGTTCTTTTGGAATGTTGGGGTCGAGAGCGAAATTGCATGGGGGGGGGGGGACAAGAAAATTTTTGCCCAGGGTCCAGTCAATATTAAAGATGGCCCTGCAAGTACCAATGAAAAGGGGAGCTGGGGGAAACAGTCCACAATTTGGGAGGAGGTAGCCTTGGCAGCCTGGTATCCATGACACTGGTTTTTTTTTTTTAACACATTGTGTTTCTTTATATGTTTACTTTTTTTTAACATATTTGTTTTAACTAAGAGACCACTGTTTTATACCAATTTAAATATACTTTGTAATAGTTTGTAATAGTAATAAATATTTTATTTTACTTGCAGGACCCAAACGAATATTTCATGTCATACGTGATCCTAAAAATTGTCATCCTTTGTGGGTAATATTTGTTCATGGGAAACGTTAAAGCTACTTGTGATTCAATGAGATAAATATTAGTAGGATAACATTTTTTTCTAGTTGCAGTAGAGCCACTTCCCATTTATGGTAGGATGATAAAGGCTCCAAAATGACCTGACTTCTTCTAAATAGATCACCTGACTACATCGGCATGTGCTGAGTTTGTAGAAGACAAACGTAAAAGAAAAATAAAGTGTGAGCTAAAATTAATCAGCACAAGGCATCAAATTATAGAACATTGTGCAGCCAAGAAGATTGTTTGTTCTGCTGTTCTAGCTGTAGGTAGATAAATGAATTAAAAATGTATTAAAGGGGCACTAAAGTCAAAATTAAAGGGACGTAAACAGCTCTGTACAGTACTAACAGCTCTGTTAGGTCTGTCGCAAGTAATCATATGACAGCTCCGGTGAAGTATTGTTAAAGGGATACTAAACCAAAATTTTTCTTTAAAGGAACACTGAACCCAATTTTTTTCTTTCATAATTCAGATAGAGCAGCAATTTTTAGCAACTTTCTAATTAACTCCTATTATCAATTTTTCTTCGTTCTCTTGCTATCTTTCGGCTAGATTACGAGTTTTGCGGTAAGCTGAAAAAACAGTGTTAACAGGTCCTAACGCTGCTTTTTCACTACCGCTGGTATTACGAGTCTTGCAGGTATAGGGGCACCGCACACTTTTTTGGTCTTACCGCAAACCGACTTACGTAAAATTCGCAAACCCTTTTATCTATGGGACTTCCATAACGCCGGTATTACGAGTCTGTCCTGGGAGGCCAAAAAGTGAGCGGTACACCCTACCCCGTCATGATTCCTAATGCATTTTAAAGTCAGTAGTTATGAGTTTTACACTACAGAGCCGTAGCATAAAACTCATAACTAAAGTGCTAAAAATTACACTAACACCCATAAACTACCTATTAACCCCTAAACCGAGGCCCTCCCGCATCGCAAACACTAATAAAAATTTTAACCCCTAATCTGCCGCTCCGGACATTGCCGCCACTATAATAAACATATGAACCCCTAAACCCCCGCACTCCCGCCTCGCAAACACTGGTTAAATAATATTAACCCCTAATCTGCCGCCCTTAATATCGCCGCCACCTACATTATACTTATTAACCCCTAATCTGCTGCCCCAACATCGCCGCCACCTACTTACATTTATTAACCCCTAATCTGCCGCCCCCAACGTCGCCGCCACTATATTAAATTTATTAACCCCTAAACCTAAGTCTAACCCTAACCCTAACCCTAACACCCCCTAACTTAATATAATTTAAATAAATCTAAATAAAATTACTTTCATTAACTAAATTATTCCTATTTAAAACTAAATACTTACCTATAAAATAAACCCTAAGCTAGTTATATTGTATCTAGCTTAGGGTTTATTTTTATTTTACAGGCAAGTTTGTATTTATTTTAACTAGGTAGAATAGTTATTAAATAGTTATTAACTATTTAATAACTACCTAGCTAAAATAAATACACATTTACCTGTAAAATAAAACCTAATCTAAGTTACAATAACACCTAACCTTACACTATAATTAAATAAATTCCCTACATTTAATACAATTAAATAAATTAAATTAAATTAGCTAAATCATAAAATAAAAAAAAAACTAAATTACAGAAAATAAAAAGCAAATTACAGATCTTTAAACTAATTACACCTAATCTACTAGCCCTATCAAAATAAAAAAGCACCCCCAAAATAAAAAAAACCCTAGCCTAAACTAAACTACCAATAGCCCTTAAAAAGGCCTTTTGCGGGGCATTGCTCCAAAGAAATCAGCTCTTTTTCCTGTAAAAAAGAAATACAAACACCCCCCCAACAGTAAAACCCACCACCCACACAACCAACCCCCCCAAATAAAATCCTAACTAAAAAAACCTAAATTCCCCATTGCCCTGAAAAGGGCATTTGTATGGGCATTGCCCTTAAAAGGGCATTTAGCTCTATTGCGGCCCAAAGTCCCTAATCTAAAAAATAACACTAACCCCCGAAGATTCACTTACCGGAGAAGTCTTCATCCAAGCAGCAAGATGTCCTCAATGAAGCCGGCAGAAGTGATCCTCCAGAGGGACAGAAGTGGCCCTCCAGACGGGCAGAAGTCTTCATCCAGACGGCATCTTCTATCTTCATCCTTCCGGCGTGGAGCGGGTCCATCTTCAAGACATTCGACGCAGAGCATCCTCTTCTTCCGGCGGCTTCTTCGTAATGAATATCACTTTAAGTGACATCATCCAAGACGGCGTCTCTTAGATTCCGATTGGCTGATTAAATTCTATCAGCCAATCGGAATTAAGGTAGAAAAAATCCTATTGGCTGATTGAACTTCAATCCTATTGGCTGATCCATTCAGCCAATAGGATTGAGCTTGCGTTCTATTGGCTGATTGGAGCAGCCAATAGAATGCCAGCTCAATCCTATTGGCTGATTGCATCAGCCAATAGGATTTTTTCTACCTTAATTCCGATTGGCTGATAGAATTCTATCAGCCAATCAGAATCTAAGGGACGCCATCTTGGATGACGTCACTTAAAGTGATATTCATTGCGAAGAAGCCGTCGGAAGAAGAGGATGCTCCGCGTCGGATGTCTTGAAGATGGACCCGCTCCGCGCCGGAAGGATGAAGATAGAAGATGGTGTCTGCCCGTCTGGAGGACCACTTCTGCCCGTCTGGAGGACCACTTCTGCCGGCTTCGTTGAGGACATCTTGCCACTTGGATGAAGACTTCTCCCGGTAAGTGAATCTTCGGGGGTTAGTGTTAGGATTTTTTTAAGGGTGTATTGTGTGGGTTTATTTTTTAGATTAGGGACTTTGGGCCGCAATAGAGCTAAATGCCCTTTTAAGGGCAATGCCCATACAAATGCCCTTTTCAGGGCAATGGGGAGCTTAGATTTTTTTAGTTAGGATTTTATTTTTACAGGAAAAAGAGCTGATTTCTTTGGAGCAATGCCCCGCAAAAGGCCCTTGTAAGGGCTTTTGGTAGTTTAGTTTAGGCTAGGTTTTTTTTTTATTTTGATAGGGCTCTTAGATTAGGTGTAATTAGTTTAAAGATCTGTAATTTGTTTTTTATTTTCTGTAATTTAGTGTTTTTTGTGTGTGATTTAGCTAATTTAATTTCATTTATTTAATTGTATTTAATGTAGGGAATTTATTTAATTATAGTGTAAGGTTATATGTTGTAACTTAGGTTAGGTTTTATTTTACAGGTAAATTTTTCTTTATTTTATCTAGGTAGTTAGTAAATAGTTAATAGCTATTTAATAACTATTCTACCTAGTTAAAATAAATACAAAGTTGCCGGTGAAATAAAAATAAACCCTAAGCTAGCTACAATGTAACTATTAGTTATATTGTAGCTATCTTAGGGTTTATTTTACAGGTAAGTATTTAGTTTTAAATAGGAATAATTTAGTTAATGATAGTAATTTTATTTAGCTTTATTTAAATTATATTTAAATTAGGGGGTGTTAGGGTTAGACTTAGGTTTAGGGGTTAATACATTTAATATAATGGCGGCGACGTTAGGCGCGGCAGATTAGGGGTTAATAAGTGTAGGTAGGTTGCGGCGACATTGGGGGTGGCAGATTAGGGGGTTAATAAATATAATGTAGGTGTCGGCTATGTTGGGGGCAGCAGATTAGGGGTTCATAAGTATAATGTAGGTGGCGGCGGTGTCCGGAGCTGCAGATTAGGGGTTAATAAATATAATGCAGGTGTCGGCGATGTCAAGGGCAGAAGATTAGTGGTTAATAAGTGTAAGATTAGAGGTGTTTAGACTCGGGGTTCATGTTAGGGTGTTAGGTGTTAACATAAAATGTGTTTCCCCATAGGAATCAATGGGGCTGCGTTACTGAGTTTTACGCTGCTTTATTGCAGGTGTTAGACTTTTTCTCAGCCGGCTCTCCCCATTGATGTCTATGGGGAAATCGTGCACGAGCACGTACGACCAGCTCACCGCTGACTTAAGCAGCGCTGGTATTGAAGTGAAGTTTGGAGCTCAATTTTGCTCTACGCTGACTTCTTGCCTATTAACGCCGGGTTTCAGAAAACATGTAATACCAGCGCTGCAGGTAAGTGAGCAGTGAGATTAAACTGCTCATTAGCACCGCACCCCTGTTACCGTAAAACTCTTAATCTCGAACTTTATTTGTAAAAGAAGGCATCTAAGCTAAGGAGCCAGACAATGTTTGGTTCAGGACACTGGACAGCACTTGTTTATTGGTGGGTGAATTTATCCACCAATCAGCAAGAACAAACTAGGTTGTTCATCAAAAATGGGCCGGCATCTACACTTACATTCTTGCTTTTCAAATAAAGATACCAAGAGAATGAAGAAAATGTGATAGGAGTAAATTAGAAAGTTGCTTAAAATTGCATGCTCTATCTGAATCATGAAAGAAAAAAAATTGGGTTCAGTGTCCCTTTAATTATTCAGATAGAGCATGCAATATTAAACAACTTTGCAATTTACTTCTTTTATGTAATTTGCTTTGTTCTCCTGGTATCTTCGGTTAAAAAAGCATACCTAGGTAGGCACAGAAGCTGGGAGCTAGCTGTTGATTGGTGGTTGCATCTTGTGATTGGCTCACTGATCACTGTTCAGTTAGCTCCCAGTAGTGCATTGCTGCTCTTTCATGAAAGGATACCAAGAGAATGAAGCAAAATTAAGAATAGAAGTAAATTGGAAAGTAGTTTACATATGTTTGATCTATCTGAATCATAAAAAAATTGGGGTTTCGTATCCCTTTAAACTTTCATCATTCAGATAGAGCAGCAGTTTTAGGAAACGTCCTAGTCTTTTTATATGCACACTTTATGAGGCCTTATCTACTACTGAGCAAGTGCAAGAGTTTACAGTGTATACTATGTATATGAGTCTGTGATTGGCTGACGGCTGTCCCTTGATATAAGGGCCGGCAAACTGAAGTAAATTTTGAAATTTGTCAGAAAAAAATCTACTCATTTAAAATTCAGAGTAAGCGTTATTGCATTGTCTTTTTATTGTGCACCTGTTGGTTATACAATTATACTGTATTTAATGGTCCTTTGAGAAACTGAAACAAAACACGACAACTATGCATGAATTAGCTAAGGGATTTATAGCCCTTACAGCATGGAACATTTAAATGGTATATATCAGATTTTGCACTCATTAAAGGGACATTGCGCTGTAATGTATCCCCATTGAACCATTGTACCTGCTGCAATGTAATTAAATTGTTTACAAATAACTAATTTATCTTTATTTTGTCATTTAAAATAGCTGATATTGCCTGTGGAAACCACAACGTATACTAAAAATATGAATGCTACTTTAGCAGCAGTCCAGTGAGAGAGATAAGCTCTAAAAAGTAAATTTTCAAATGCTCTCTCTAAGGCACTAAGGATTTAAATCTCTCCAATCTGGTGAGATTTTCTAAGCAGTCTCATCAGCACTGTAAGGTCCCTAAAATCATTTTAGAAAGGGCAATTTTTTGGTTTATTTGGCTATGCAGATTTCTGAATATGGATAAGGGAAAGAATTGTTGCAATATAACAGTCAAAATAAAAGCCTATAAAGATTTTGGGTGATTTCTCTCCATGCCGGTTTTTGACCTTCAGACTCTAAATATTGGCATTTGTGTATATATAGAGAGATAAGATAAGAGTGTCTGCAGTTAAGACCATTTAAAGGGGGTATGGTTTTAAAATAGAAAGTGATAACAATCGCTCATAGGGGCCGATTTATCACGCCCCAAATTGGTCCTAATGTAGCTGTTTCCGTGCAAGCCTTCAGACTCACCGGATATAGGAGTTAAGAAGCAGCGGTCTTAAGACCGCTGCTCCTTAACTCATATGCCTCCTCTGAGGTGGTGGACAACAATCCGCCAGATCATATAAGATCGCGTTGATTGACACCCCCTACTAGTGGCCTATATGCCGTGAATTTGTAGGGGGCAGCATTGCACAAGCAGTTCACCAGAACTGCTTGTGCAATGTTAAATTCATTTATTCAGCAATGTCTGGCGGACATGATCCACTACAGCGATAAATCGGCCCCATAGAAGCTGGAGTGGTTCACTTAAATAAGAACACAGTTGAAACAAATATGTAAAAAATCAGGAGTTATGCAGGAATGTTTATATAAATTAAATGTGTACAATTTATGAATACAAAATAAAAATATAAAAATATGAGAAGTGCACAATCTTAAATAGTAACTAGAGATATCCACTAAAAGTATATGAAATATATATATAAAAACAAATGTCCAAAAAGGATCCCTCACAAGAAGCAATCAGTAATTATATAGCCAGTATGGCAATAATGCGGCTATAGAAGGTGTTAAGTCTGTTTGGACTGTTTGTGAGGGATCTCTTTTGGACATAAATTGTACACGTGTACTTTATATAAACATTCCTGCATAACTCCTGATTTTTCAAATTTTTGCTTTAACTGTGTTCTTATTTAAGTGAACTACTTCAGCGTCTATGAGCGCTTGTTTTCATTTTCTATTTTAATCACACTTTGTAAGGTGTTTTGGAGGGAGGTCCTTTCTGTAAAAGGCAGCGAGTGAGGGTAATATAGAGCCTGCATTTTATCCTTTTTTTGCACTATGGTTTTAATGAGCCAAGTAGATTGTAAAGTCACCATTTTTATGAACTATTTGACATCTAATATTGTCTCTCATGTTAAAGGCATATTTCTGCTTTTAAATGAGAGGATTTGTGAATGAAAGGTTTTACTCTCCTTCCATTTTATGTCTTTATGCCAGTTATATAACAGGCTGATAGTTTGCCATTTTCATATATACCACAAAATCTAGAGATTCTCTCTTTATTGTGCAAACTAACGTGACGCACAGGATACAGCTGTCAAAAAGCATTCAGTGTCAGTGATCTGTGAAAGCTGATTGCTTCTGTCTCAGGATGCAAGAATATATGAGTTCTAAGATGGAGGCGCACTAAGGAAATGCGGCGCCTCACCAGGCAGCACCTGTAAAGGGATAAAACTGGAGAACAGCAGACTAATGCCCCTTTAAAATGAGGTTGTTTAAAAGCCATTTAATATTGTACAAGCATGAGATGATTGGGTATTTATGACGTACAGGTGAACATTATACTAATGCTGTATAGTTATGGGTGTAGTTTATTGCACTATAAAAAGCGTTGAGTGAAGGCAACTATTCTTATGCTTCAAAACACTTCCAAGGCGGGATATTGCTAGATCAGGCCAGTAGCTTTGGTTTGTGTTTTATTTAGACTCATAGTTACTTGTAAAGATGCTGAGCAGCCTTGTAAACATGAGATTGTGTTATATAGACTCATAGATGCTTGTAAAGATGCTGAGGAACCTTGTAAACATGAGATTGTGTTATATACACTCATAGATGCTTGTAAAGATGCTGAGGAACCTTGTAAACATGAGATTGTGTTATATAGACTCACTGATAATTGTAAAGATGCTGAGGAAACTTGTAAACATGAGATTGTGTTATATAGACTCATAGATACTAGTAAAGATGCTGAGGAACCTTGTAAACATGAGATTGTGTTATATAGACTCATAGATGCTAGTAAAGATGCAGAGTAACCTTATAAACATGAGATTGTGTTATATAGACTCATAGATACTAGTAAAGATGCAGAGTAACCTTATAAACACGAGATTGTGTTATATAGACTCAAAGACGCTTGTAAAGATGCTGAGGAACCTTGTAAACATGAGATTGTGTTATATAGACTCATAGTTATTTGTAAAGATATAAACATGACATTGTGTTATATAAACTCATAGATGCTTGTAAAGATGCTGAGTTACCTTCTAAACATGAGATTGTGATATATAGACTCATAGATGCTTGTAAAGATGCAGAGTAACCTTATAAACATGAGATTGTGTTATATAGACTCATAGATGCTTGTAAAGATGTTGAGGAACCTTGTAAACATGAGATTGTGTTATATAGACTCATAGTTACTTGTAAAGATGCTGAGGAACCTTGTAAACATGAGATTGTGTTATATAGACTCATAGATGCTCGTAAAGATGCTGAGGAACCTTGTAAACATGAGATTGTGTTATATAGACTCAAATACACTTTTAAAGATGCTGAGGAACCTTGTAAACATGAGATTGTATTATATAGACTCATAGATGCTTGTAAAGATGCTGAGGAACCTTGTAGACATGAGATTGTGTTATATAGACTCATAGATGCTTGTAAAGATGCTGAGGAACCTTGTAAACATGAGATTGTGTTATATAGACGCAAATATGCTTGCAAATATGCTGAGAAACCTTGTAAACATGAGATTGTGTTATATAGACTTAGATACTTGTAAAGATGCTGAGGAACCTTGTAAACATGAGATTGTGTTATATAGATTCATAGATGCTAGTAAAGATGCAGAGTAACCTTATAAACATGAGACTGTGTTATATAGACTCATAGATACTAGTAAAGATGCAGAGTAACCTTATAAACACGAGATTGTGTTATATAGACTCAAAGACGCTTGTAAAGATGCTGAGGAACCTTGTAAACATGAGATTGTGTTATATAGACTCATAGTTACTTGTAAAGATGCTGAGCAGCCTTGTAAACATGAGATTGTGTTATATAGACTCATAGATGCTTGTAAAGATGCTGAGGAACCTTGTAAACATGACATTGTGTTATATAAACTCATAGATGCTTGTAAAGATGCTGAGTTACCTTGTAAACATGAGATTGTGATATATAGACTCATAGATGCTTGTAAAGATGCAGAGTAACCTTATAAACATGATATTGTGTTATATAGACTCATAGATGCTTGTAAAGATGTTGAGGAACCTTGTAAACATGAGATTGTGTTATATAGACTCATAGTTACTTGTAAAGATGCTGAGGAACCTTGTAAACATGAGATTGTGTTATATAGACTCATAGATGCTCGTAAAGATGCTGAGGAACCTTGTAAACATGAGATTGTGTTATATAGACTCAAATACACTTTTAAAGATGCTGAGGAACCTTGTAAACATGAGATTGTATTATATAGACTCATAGATGCTTGTAAAGATGCTGAGGAACCTTGTAGACATGAGATTGTGTTATATAGACTCATAGATGCTTGTAAAGATGCTGAGGAACCTTGTAAACATGACATTGTGTTATATAGACGCAAATATGCTTGCAAATATGCTGAGGAACCTTGTAAACATGAGATTGTGTTATATAGACTTAGATACTTGTAAAGATGCTGAGGAACCTTGTAAACATGAGATTGTGTTATTTAGATTCATAGATGCTAGTAAATATGCTGAGGAACCTTGTAAACATGAGATTGTGTTATATAGACTCATAGATGCTTGCAAATATGCTAAGAAACCTTGTAAACATGAGATTGTGTTATATAGACTTATAGATGCTTGTAAAGATGCAGAGGAACCTTGTAAACATGAGATTGTGTTATATAGACTCATAGATGCTTGTAAAGATGCTGAGGAACCTTGTAAACATGAGATTGTGTTATATAGACTCATAGATGCTTGGAAAGATGCAGAGTAACCTTATAAAGATGAGATTGTGTTATATAGACTCATAGATGCCTGTGAAGATGCTGAGGAACCTTGTAAACATGAGATTGTGTTATATAGACTCATAGATGCTTGTAAAGATGCTGAGGAACCTTGTAAACATGAGATTGTGTTATATAGACTCATAGATGCTTGTAAAGATGCTGAGGAACCTTGTAAACATGAGATTGTGTTATATAGACTCATAGATGCTTGTAAAGATGCTGAGGAACCTTGTAAACATGAGATGGTGTTATATAGACGCAAAGATGCTTGTAAATATGCTGAGGAACCTTGTAAACATGAGATTGTGTTATATAGACTCAGATACTTGTAAAGATGCTGAGGAACCTTGTAAACATGAGATTGTGTTATATAGATTCATAGATGCTCGTAAAGATGCTGAGGAACCTTGTAAACATGAGATTGTGTTATATAGACTCACAGATGCTCGTAAAGATGCTGAGGAACCTTGTAAACATGAGATTGTGTTATATAGACTCATAGATGCTTGTAAAGATGCTGAGGAACCTTGTAAACATGATATTGTGTTATATAGACTCATAGATGCTTGGAAAGATGCAGAGTAACCTTATAAACATGAGATTGTGTTATATAGACTCATAGATGCCTGTGAAGATGCTGAGGAACCTTGTAAACATGAGATTGTGTTATACAGACTCATAAATGCTTGCAAAGATGCTGAAGAACCTTGTAAACGTGAGATTATGTTATATAGACTCATAGATGCTTGTAAAGATGCTGAGGAACCTTGTAAACATGAGATTGTGTTATACAGACTCATAAATGCTTGCAAAGATGCTGAAGAACCTTGTAAACATGAGATTGTGTTATATAGACTTATAGATAATTGTAAAGATATTGAAGAACCTTGAAAACATGAAATTGTGCCATATGGACTCATAGATACTTGTAAAGATGCTGAGGAACTTTGTAAACCTGAGTTCGTGTTCAAAATTCATTAAGCTTTGCTTCACCATAATTTCTACAAATGTCTTTTATGGGCATTATTGTCCTTAACAATTATAGTTGTACGTGATATCTCGCACATCATATGTGAACGCTAACAGTGGAAAAACAAAAATGACAAGTTATGTTAATGTCTCATGTGCGTTTTGTTACTGTAAAGTAGTCTATTTGTCTAGAAGGACTGGTTTGTGAGTGATCCAGTGCATTCTAGAAGTGTTGGTAAGATTTTTCACCTACACACAGGCCTGAGACTTCATAAAACCACTATTGCCAGTGGCATTTCTAAGGGGGAGTAAGGGGTGCAAAGCACTTTTAAATTGGGCTGAGGATGAGGGTCAAAAGGTAAATATTAGGCTTGTGCATACTTTTCATCATGAATGTGAATTTGTGACAAAAACATGGATTTGTTTAGTTTTCACAAAACGAATATCCGAACAAAGAAATACTGCTAAAATTTGTCAGTATTTAAAGTAGCTTTTAATGGTTATAAATAGGGATGCACCGATACCGATACTAGTATCGGTATCGGTGCCGATACTAAGCATTTGCATGAGTACTTGTACTTGTGGAAAATGCTCCGATACCTCAACCGATACTTTTGGGCAGCATTGTGAGGTAAGGAGGTACGTGACGCAAGGGAGCTTTTGCCCTTAATGTGCCCAGAGCCGCACTAACAAAAATGTTTTGAGAGAGCGCTACGGTAGAGGCGGCGGACCCACGCTGTGAGGGAAGGAGGGACGCGGCGCAAGGGAGCTTCTGCTCTTAATGTGCTCAGAACTGCACAAACATAAATGTTTCCAGAGAATGTTACAGTAGAGGGGGCGGACCCACGCTGTGAGGGAAGGGACACAACGTAAGTGAGCTTCTGCCCTTAATGTGCCCAGAGCCGGGCTAACATAAATGTTTCAGGAAAGCACGATACAGTGGAGGGGGCGGACCCAGTGAGATAGTGGGACCAGGCTCCCTGTAATTGCACTAACATGTCAGCGATGGTGCGTAAACGAGCTGGAACAGGTACATTTATCAGTACAGCCTTTCATGATACTTGTCTTTCTCTTTTCTATTTTCCCCCTGAGGTGCAAATCAATTACAACATAATCTTAACATGACCACTGTTTTCTTTCACCCATGGGTATGTGAAAATTGCTTAACTTCAAGTCTTCAAGTATTTTCATTCCCCTTATTGAGTTTGTAACTACTATGTACTATCTATTGATCAATGATTGATCATGAATCTTCTATTGACTAGAAATGCTATACCAGTGCCCTTTTTTTCCCCATTTTTTCTATTTTCCCACCTTCACTTTCTGTAATACATGCCCCTGACAGTATTCTTGTACTGACAGTATGTAACTGTGAAAGGGAAGTAGGTGCAGCTAGCAGCATTTAAATACATCACGTGATGTACCTTCTGCTCTCTCCTGTACACCGTTATCAATCATCATTCTTTATGCTCTTCAGTTACTTCCTTCTTGGATTCATTTACTGGTAGCCCACTCACTTTGTAATGTATAATCTGTATTGCTTTATAGCTACCTGTTACACCACAAAGCCTCCACTGATATTCTCAGATCACACATTTTTTAGTTTTATTTATTAGTTGTCGTTCATATAAGTTTAGGGGATAGTAGTGTAATTCACTTGAAAACATGCACACTAAGCTAATACACAAATAAATATATCTGCAGTGACAATTTTCCTATTCCTTAGTCTTTCTGTGAAGTTTATATTAACTTAGTGAGATCACTCATGCTTCAGTGCCTATAGGCTGCAGAGTGCAAATGAAAAATGCAACGTTGTTTCTCACTGGAGAGGCTACTCCACTTATTAATATTTTATTTAATATGTTCTATGAACTGTACTTGAGTATTTACAACTTCGTAACAACAAGCAAATAAAACTGGGTGTTATATATTCCATAATGTCTTTTGAGTTACAGTTCTTCATACTTATAGAAAAAGCTATTTTAAATCCTAAAATAGTCTGTATTGTGCTTGGGAAATTGTCACATGACAATAAAAAAGTATCGGTAATTGGTATCGGCGAGTACTTGAAAAAAAGTATCGGTACTTGTACTCGGCCTTAAAAAAATGGTATCGGTGCAACTCTAGTTATAAACTTACATCTAGCGCACTGGAGCGCCACACTAATCCGGAGCCTTCTTCACAGAGCCTCAGGCTGCTCTAATAGGACAGAAGCACCATATAGAGCACTCGCTTATGATACGGTAATAAGTAGGAAAACTCATAGTATAGACATCTTTAAAAATTTACTTTTATTAAATTAGAGCATAAAACAATCCGTAAAAACAGACCTATGTGCACAAAACAAACACATATATATTAAAAGAAAAGTGGAAACCTGTGTGTGCTGTATACTGAAAGTTTAATACTAAAATGCTAAGGGCTAAGTAGCAAGTGCCAGGAATAAAAGTTCCTAATTAATAAGGATCTGAGTATAGGAGATACCATAAATGAAATAGGAACACAGTCCCAAGCCAATACCTATTGCTGCTCCCCTCAGATCCCACACTCGTAATTAGTACTATAAAATTAACCAAACTAATGAAGATTACAAATAAACATATGTGGAACAATTTTTAACACATACTCTAGTACAGCTCACACTAGGTTACGTCCGCCTGATGCGCATTTCGCCATAGCTTTGCAGCGTGATGGATCCCAGAGCCTGTGTTAAATGATGTCTTTTAGTGTGGGCCCTGGGATCCGCCACACTAAGCCTCCTATTAGCGTCTCAAACTTCTATGTAGAAGGGTCGGGACTAGCGCAGCTCTCTATAAGTAGGGTGACCATATTGCCGCTTTAAAAAGGAACACATATGACAAATATATATGTCAGGGCTGTTTTCAGGACTGTTTAAAGAAATGTTTTGTATATGAACCCTGACATATGTATTTTTCATATGTGTCCCTTTTTAAAGTGGCAAGATGGTCACCCTATCTATAAGGCTACCAGAGAACTTTGTTTTAAAATCACAAAATAAACTTTTTGGGTTTCATATCCCTTTAACATTGCTTAGTTGGTGAACAAGTGAATTCTGATGACTTTGTAATCAGTAAAGCACCTGCAATACCTTCCCCTTAGTTCCCTGCATATCCCTTACTTGTAATCTATTTACAGACGTTTAGCCCTGCTCCCACATTTCTAAATTCCTTTCTTTCTCCTCCTGATAGCTCAGTGTTGCCTTTGTGCTGGGACACATGGCTTACAAAAATATCCTCCTCTACTTCAAGCCTATTCACTCCTCTGCTCTAATCTCAAATTATCTGCCTTATGCTTTTCGCTGAGGAATGTGAGTTTTCATCCCTATGTGTCTCCTGTAATGTCAAAACCCTTTCTCAGATAGCCCCCTGCATGTGAAGAACATGAAACACTATGAGATTGTGCTATCAAACTTTTACTTATGCGTAAAAAATGCAATACTTTTATTATTTATTCTTCCTCTTTTTCATGTAAATTAACTAAAAAAAATATATTTTAATTTTAATAGGACAGTCCAGTCAAAATTAAACTTTCATGATTTAGATAGAGCATGCAATTTTAAGCAACTTTCTAATTTACTCCTATTATCAATTTTCTTTGTTCTTTTGGTATCTTTATTTGAATATAAGCTTAGCAGCCAGCTCATTTAAGGTTCAGCACCTGGGTAGCACTTGCTGATTGGTGGCTACATTTAGACACCAATCATAAAGCACTACCCAGGTCCTGAACCAAAAACGGGCCATCTCCTATGCTTACATTTTTGCTATTTCAAATAAAGATACCAATAGAAAGAAGAAAAATTGATAATAGGTGTAAATTAGAAAGTCACTTTAAATTGCATGTTCTATCTGAATCATGAAAGTTTAATTTTTGACTAGACTATCTCTTTAAGAATTGGAAGTTCACACTGCAGTCCTTGCAAGGCCAATCCTGCTTTATATCTGTTCCAAAATGGCCTCAGCAGAGAAGATACTTTAAGGTAATGCAAAATAATTTATCGTTTGCTAACAGAAGGAATGTGGCAAGCCTTGTTTATTCCAGGAATAAGTAACGATAAAAATTAGCAAGTTGTAGGGGGAGTTTGGCCAGCGAAAAGCAATTGCAGCAAGATGGGAATGTATTTAGGTTTTCATATTCAACTGGTATGTTGATTTATTGGAAGACTAAAGAAAAGTCTTCTAATTACAGTGTTCTGTATCTACCTATCTCTATCAGCTGTTCCTCTCTCATTCTCTAAATCTGATTTTATAAATAATGGATAGATAAACGAGTTTGGTCTGACCTCTGGTTAATTTTCCTGAGCTCATTCACCAGCAACTAATATTGGCTGGTCATTTATCCTGCCCCCATAAACGGGCAAATTTGCCCATTTACCGCCGCTTCACTTGTAATCTAGCCCTTCATGTTTTATATTCTAGCTATTAAAGGGCCATTATAGCTCATTATAGTCATTTTAAGACTAGCAACCCTTTAATGTTATTGTTTAACCCCCTCAAAGGGGTTAAACACATAGTAGCAATACTGGTTGATACTTGCAGGGCACGTCTGGTCCTGAGCGCAAAAAATCAGCAGCACTAGTCGCATGACTCAGCGGTGTGGCTAGTGCTGCTGACTAACCTCTTTGCTGTCTATTAGACATGTGCGTTTCGTTACGAATTTAAATTCAGACAAATTTGTCAAATTCGGAGATTCGGATCGATTTGAATTTCCGAATTACCGTAGCACCGAATCTAATGAATAAATCCAAATTAGTTCGGATTTATTCGTAATATTCGGATGGCCATGGACTAATCACAATTACACTAGTATTGTACAGAATATTAGGTTATATCACTCTGCTATGGGTTACACCTAATATCACAGTACATAATACTAGTCTAATACACAGCACAGCACATACCGAACTTCCGAATTTACGAATCGAATCCGAGCCGAATACATCCGAATTTATTTGAATCTGAATGAATCTGAACGAATCCGAAACAAATGCATTCGAATGTATCCGAATTCGAATCGATCCAAAAAACTAAATTCAAAACATCCGAATCGATCCGAAATGAACCAAAACAAATTTTTTCGCTGCGCACAAGTCGTGTCCATGTCCATGGACATATTTCTGTCATGGCCAAGAATATTTACTGTCTGTAAACTTCTCAAGTATCTTTCATGCTGTAGCGTGCGCTTATGTTCCTATTGAATAGATATATTAGTGACCAACAGATTTTCAATAAGAGTCACAGATGTGTTCTGCCTGTAATAGAAAACAAAAGGAAACCGCGCCATTTGAAGAACAGAGTGTATTATTAGGGAAGAGAGAGGGAATTCAGACATTAGTTTTGTATTGGAAAAATATGTCTAGGATGTGGTTTGCAGGCCTAAAAACATATGTATGCTGTGGGAAAGAGACATTCTCTTATCTACATGACAGGAGTGTGACCTACTAAAGTCCCCAAGGGTCACACGTGACCAGGGAACAATTTGTACTACACCACTGCTTTATTTGCAAGCTTCTGCCGACCCCCTTCAATAATTGATACAGCAGTTTTATCTAGTTGTTTATAACACATGCACTTGCATTTCTGTAGGTAAATGTGTTCAGCATACATACACAATATTCTACTAGATCTGGGAACGCACGTTTAGAACAAACATGCTATAGAAACAATATGAAATAAAATAAAGTAAAACCAAGTATTATGGATAATCAGCATCAAAATACTTACAGTATATAATATACAGCAATATATTATATGTAATACAAATCAAGCCTCACTCCTCAAAACATTTATTATATAATAAATAATAATAATAATAGCTGTCAACAGAAATAAAAATATATGAGAAGCCACCTATACCCTGATTTTTAAAGCACTCAGCCATATAATCATTATTCCTATATGCACCTTTTTTTAAAATGAAAGGGACATGAAACCCAATTTTTTTCTTTCATGATTTAGAAAGAGCATGCAATTTTAAACAACTGTCTAATTTACATCTATTATCTAATTTGTTTCATTCTCTTGATATACTTTGAGATAGGCTCAGCAGCTGCTGATTGGTGGAGGCACATATATGCCTCATGTGATTGGCTCACCCATGTGCATTGCTATTTCTGCAACAAAGGATATCGAAAGAAAGAAGTAAATGAGATAATATAATTAAATTGGAATGTTGTTTAAAATTGTATTCTCTGCCTGAATCATGAAAGAAAAATTTAGGGTTTAGTGTCCCTTTAACTTATCCTCTTATCCAACCCAGATTATGCAAAATGGGTAAAACCACCATGTGCCATTGACTGAAAGTAGCAGTTAGACTTGTGTGCAGCAAAAACATTTGTTTCGGTTAATTTCGGACCGATTTGGATTTTTTCGAATTTCGAATTTGGATCGATTTGAATTCGGATACATTTGAATGCATTCGTTTTGGATCCTTTTGGATTCAAATACATTCGGATGTATTCGGATGTATTTGTTTTGGATTTGATTCGTAAATTCGGAAGTTTAATACAGTTTAATACTATTTTCAAGCAGTATTAGACTAGAAATACTATTTGGAATTCGAATGTTACATTCAAATTCAAATGTAGCATTCAAATTCGAATATTACATTTATTAAACACAGTTGTAGACCTGGGGGTCGATCCGATAAAAATCGTCGCCCGAAAAAGTCGGCAACGCCAATATTTGCGCGGGTTTGGTATCCTATATACGGCGTAACCTAGAAGTTATGCGCGTATATTTCTGCCGTCGCCCGTAGTTTTTTGGGCCATAGGCAGGTATACCAAACCCGCGCAGTTTGGTATCCAATATACAGCGTAAGGACTTACGTGGCGAAAATGGAGAAATCTTACTCCATTTTCACCTCGCCACAAAAAGCAGCCGTAAGAAGCCTTACGCTGACTATTGGAGCCCCGTAACTCCCTAAACTGGCTGCTAAAATAAACCTAACGCATGCGCAATGTCTATCTCCCTGTCAACCGCGATCTGCTAAAATAAACCTACCACCTAATGCATGCGCAATGTCTATCTCCCTGTCAACCGCGATCTGCTAAAATAAACCTAACACCTAACGCATGCGCAATGTCTATCTCCCTGTCAACCGCGATCTGCTAAAATAAACCTAACACCTAACGCATGCGCAATGTCTATCTCCCTGTCAACCGCGATCCCCTGCCGCAATCCATAATAAAGTATTTAACCCCTAAACCGTCGCCATCTACATAAACTAACCCCCTACTGTGAGCCCCTAAAACCGCCACCATCTAACTGATCTATCCCCTAATGTGAACCCCTTACACCGCCGCCATCTATATTAAAATTATTAACCCCTAATTTAATCTACCTACCCCGCCGCCAGCTATATTATCTATATTAACCCTAAGTATATTATAGTTAATATAGTTATTACATTTTATATATATTAACTATATTAACCCTAATTATATTAGGGTTAATATAGTTAATATAGTTACTATAGTATTTATATAAACTATATTAACTCTATCTAACCCTAACACCCCTAACTAAATTCTTATTAAATAAATCTAATTCATATTATAAACTAAAATATTCCTATTTAAATCTAAATACTTACCTATAAAATAAACCCTAAGATAGCTACAATGTAATTAATAATTACATTATAGCTATGTTAGGGTTTATATTTATTTTACAGGTAAATTGTTAATTATTTTAACTAGGTATAATAGCTATTAAATAGTTATTACCTATTTAATAGCAACCTAGTTAAAATAATTACCCAATTACCTGTAAAATAAATCCTAACCTAAGTTACAAATACACCTACACTATCAATAAATTAAATAAACTACAAATATCTATCTAAAAATACAATTAAATAAACTAAACTAAATTACAAAAAAAAACAAACACTAAATTACAAAAAATAAAAAAAAGATTACAAGATTTTTAAGCTAATTACACCTATTCTAAGCCCCCTAATAAAATAATAAACCCCCAAAATAAAAAAAATTCCCTACCCTATTCTAAATTAAAAAAAAGTTCAAAGCTCTTTTACCTTACCAGCCCTTAAAAGGGCCTTTTGTGGGGGCATGCCCCAAAGAAAACTGCTCTTTTGCCTGCAAAAAAAAACACAATACCACCCCCAACATTACAACCCACCACCCACATACCCCTAATCTAACCCAAACCCCCTTAAATAAACCTAACACTACCCCCCCTGAAGATCTCCCTACCTTGTATTCACCCCGCCGGGCAGAACTCCTCATCCGATCCGGGCGATGTCTTCCAGCAAGCGGCAGAGAGTCTTCTTCCATCGGCGATGTCTTCAAGCAAATCGGCATCTTCAATCTTCTTTGTTCGCTCCTCCACCGCGGAGCATCCATCCGGCACGACGACTTCCCGACAAATGAGGTTCCTTTAAATGACGTCATCCAAGATGGCGTCCGCCGAATTCCGATTGGCTGATAGGATTCTATCAGCCAATCGGAATTAAGATAGAAAAATCTGATTGGTTGATTGAATCAGCCAATCAGATTCAAGTTCAATCCGATTGGCTGATTTGTGACAAAGCCCCTCCAAAAGCCCTTTTAAGGGCTGGCAAAAGAGCTGTTACTTTGGGGCATGCCCCGCAAAAAGCCCTTTTAAGGGCTGGCAAAAGAGCTGTTACTTTGGGGCAATGCCACGCAAAAAGCCCTTTTCAGGGCTATTTGTAGGGTTAGACTTAGGTTTAGTGGTAGGGATAGTTTAGTATTTTAGGGGTTAAATAATTTAATATAGATGGCGGCGGGGTAAGGGGATTAGATTAGGGGTTAATAATTTTAAAATAGATAGCGGCGGGGTAGGGGCTCACTTTAGGGGGTAGGTAAGGTAGATGGCGGCGGTGTTAGGGGCTCACTTTAGGGGTTATAGATTTAATATAGCTGGCGGCGGTTTAGGGGTTAATAACTTTATTAGGTAGCGGCGGGCTCCGGGAGCGGCGGTTTAGGGGTTAATACATATTTTATTGTTAGGCTAGTGAGGGGGGATAGCGGATAGAGGGTTAGACTTGTCAGGCTATGTTAGGGAGGCGTGTTAGACAGTGCGGGTGATTTAGACTTTAGTCAGGTTTTGTAGGCGCCGGCAGTTTCCAACATGCCGCAAGTCACTGGCGACGCCAGAAATTTGTACTTGCGCAGATTTCTGGACATCGCTGGTTTGTCAGACTTATGGCACGTTAGCATCTGACGGCGACATATATGGGATAGCTCGAGTTGCGAGCTGAAACTGCAGGCGACGCGGGTTCCCTCGCTTGCGCCGCAAACTATGATCTATATCGGATCGCGCCCTAGAAATACTATTTAGAATATTACATTTCGAATGTAACAAATAAATCCGAACTAATTCGGATTTATTTGGTAAAAATGCATTCGGATTAGTTTAGTTTCGTTCAGAAATTTGAATCAATCCGAATTTGGCCAAAATCGTCCGAATTTCGATTCGGAACGAAACGAAACGCACATGTTTAGTACCAATAAGTTTTCAAGCTAAAACATTGAAATAAGGTTAAAACATATAAACAATTATACAAATATTGAATTTTTGGGAAAGTGGTCAAATGTGGTTTATTTGTGTGAGAACATTCCCCCCCCCAATTATTTATTTAAAGGGACAGTCAACATCAGAATTGTTGTTGTTTAAAAAGAAAGATAATCCCTTTATTACCCATTCCCCAGTTTTGCATAACCAACACAGTTATATAAATACACGTTTTACCTCTGTGATTACCTTGTATCTAAGCCTCTGCAAACTGCCCCCCTTATTTCAGTTCTTTTGACAGACTTGCTTTTTAGCCAATCAGTGCTCACTCCAGGGTAACTTCACGTGCATGAGCTCAATGTTATCTATATGAAACACATGAACTAATGCCCTCTAGTGGTCAAAATGCATTCAGATTAGAGGCAGTCTTCAAGGTCTAAGAAATTAGCATATGAATAAATTGCAAAGTTGTTTAAAATTACATTCCCTATTTAAATCATGAAAGTTTTTTTTTTGGACTTGACTGTCCCTTTAACATTTCTATATGTTATCAATCTAGTCTGCTTAGTGATATACTGATATTTTTTTATAGTGAGCACAAAACATTTATTTCCCATACACAGTTATTTTATCCTATTACTGTATATGAGGAAAGTAATCAGGTTATATGTCACTAATCCTGACATAAAGCAGATTGCTGGTAAGGCTATATGTATGCACAAGAATCTTTTTGGTCTTTTGAAGAGTAATTGAAAAACAGTGAGGTCTGTACTGGAATATTTAACAGATAACGTAGGTACCAGTCAGAGATGCTTCTGAAAGACTTGTTGGAATGCATTTCTATAGGATGTATTTATAAACTATGTCAGTGTTTTACCCCCCCCCTTCTCTCACCCCTATGTGCATTAATCTTTAAAATAAGCACAACCTACACTTTATTTTTTCACAAAAATGTTTCCTGAAAAATAAAAATCAGATGTAAAACCATTAAAAAAACATATGATCTATGGATGTTTAAAATGTATAGCTGAAAAATGAAAAGAGAAAATAAATAAATATAAGCTAGCATTGCTTTTAATTTGTTGGACCAGTTTGCTTTGTCAATACATATACATATTTATATTTTTATATATATATATATATATATAAAACCCAAAAAGATTCAAACAGAACATGCAATTACTTCTATTATCAACTTTTCTTCATTCTCTTGGTATCATTTGTTGGAGGAGCAGCAAAGCACTACTGGAGCTAGCTGAACATATAGGGTATAGCACTGCATGACATGACAGTTCTGCTGCATTTACACTTTGTGCTTTCTAATTTATATCACTGTATACTTCAGATTTACTTTTATTACATTTAAAATTTGCATTTTTATTTTGTATACAGCAGTATATTTAGACTTAACATGGGCAGAACTCACTGAATTTTCTAAGAAAAGAAACCTGAAAATCCCAGAGAGATGAGAACTGCCTTCAATTGAAAGTAATGAAGCTCTCTGAGATACAACATTTCACATGGGAGAGAGAAGGTAACTGAAGAACCCCTGGGGCTGATATGAAGGTTCCATTTGCAACAATTACAAATTAAACTGAAATGTTTTCAATATAATTTAAATAGCTTTTGACTACATTTTAGTATATATTACGTTTCTGTTAGTTAAAATAAGTGTATTGTGAATTTTGAGCAAAATTCACCTGCATACAGTTGGCAAGACAAATCAGTGAGACCAGCTTGTTTAAATGCTTAGAAAAGACTTGTGAGAAAGCTTTATACATACCCTGGGAACTCCCCTGTTCATCACAGGGAACTACCCTGTCCCTCCCACTCTCTGAAACTCTCAGTTTTGGTTTGCAATGCAACAAATACAAGGTACAATGTAATTTGTAAAAGCTACACAGACATATACAAAGTATGATCCTAATTTATTAAAGTAACACAGAAACTTTCAAAACATAAAAAGAATTTGTAAAATCAATGCTAGAGCTAGATCTAAATATATTATAATATATATGAGAAAGTGCAAAGCTTAAATGCAATAATACTGAAAGGACCCAATCAAAAGTAATCTAAAATACAATGCACAAAGTGTAAATGTAACACAATTCTCATATCATGCAGCGCTATATTGCACTGGGCTTGTCACTCTTTCATATAAAGAAATGAGTGAGATCTCGCAGTGCTGGAGAGTTCTGCCCTTTTTCATTTGAATATTCAGTGAGTTCAGCCCCTGTGAAGTCAGAACTGCAATTTCTCTCCAAGCTGGATAACTTTTGAATATCAGGGCCATTGAGTGAGCCAATGACAAGAAACATTAATGTGCAGCCACCAATCAGCAGCTAGTTCCCAGTAGTGCATTTTTGCTCCTGAGCCTACCTAGACTTGTAATTCATCTATGTTCCTTTTAAATTTTGACTAGAAATTTCTTTTATTAGTCAACCCCAGTTCTTGGTAAGTCCGGAAATGGTAATGTAGCAGTTCCTCCTTAGTTACAGCATGCTGTACAAGAGGCCAGCCATTTGGGCAGAGTGAGAGGGGCACTCACTCCTGGTACCGCACTTTAGGGGCCCTTCACTGTCCTCAGGGAGGAGAGTATTAGAAGGTGCAATGTACATCCTGCATTTAGTTTATGAAGAAGTATTTATGGTATCAGGAGGAACAATATACAGTTTTATTCCTTATATAGGACACACTGTTTATGAAGAAGTGTTTATGGTATTAGGGAGAACAATATACAGTTTTATTCCTTATATAGGACACACTGTTTATGAAGTTTATGAAGAAGTGTTTATGGTATCAGGAGGAACAATATACAGTGTTATTCCTTTTATAGGACACACTGTATGTTGGGACAGGATTGGGTCAATAGGGGGCAGAACATACAGAAATAGGGTAATAAGGGCACTGGGCTGAAGGGCCCCATAAATGGTAAGAGTGGCCCTGATGTACGACTCGCTGAACTGGTGGTTTAGAGGAGTTAGCCTTAGTAAATGGTCTTTGTCCCGGCGCAGGCAGAGAGCGGGAGTAGTGCTGGCCATTGTAGGGGGAGCAACATCCTTAGGTGCAAGCCTGGGGGTGCTCCTCCGGGGTGTGAGGTGGGCAGCTTGTGTTAAGTTGCCTTTGTCAGGTGGGTTTAGTAGCAAGCTCTGCACTGTGTCAGCTTGCCTGGGTCTGCGACCAGCTTTCAGGGGTTAGTACTCGATTGCTAAGATGCCAAAAGTTTGCCTTAAAGGGACAGTCTAGTAAAAATTAAACTTTCATGATTTAGATAGATAGAGCATGCAATTTTAAACAACTTTCCAATTCACTTTTATCATCAAATTTGCTTTGTTCTCTTGGCATTCTTTGTTGAAAGCTAAACCTAGGTAGGCTCATATGCTAATTTTTAAGCCCTTGAAGGTGCCCCTTATTTCAATGCATTTGGCAGTTTTTCACAGCTAGAGGGCGTTAGTTCAGGTGTGCCATACAGATACAATTTTGACCATGCCCTTGGAGTTACAAATGAGTGGGCACTGATTGGCTAAATGCAAGTCTGTCAAAAGAACTGAAATAAGGGGGCAGTCTGTAAAGGCTTAGATACAATCACAGAGGTAAAAAATATATTAATATAACCATATTGTTTATGCAAAACAGGAGAATGGGTAATAAAGGGATTATCTATCTTTTTAAACAATAACAATTCTGGAGTAAACTGTCCCTTTAATGATTTTTCTCATTTGCCTTTAATAAACTGATATTAATGCTCATTATAGCTTTTTTTGTACTTTCGTGTCTCTTTAATCACCTCTTGCATTTGTATAAAAAATATGCTTGCTCCACACTCCCTAACGAGGCCAACAAGCAAATTCTGTAACCTATGTTTTCTTCTAGATGCTACTAATCAAATAGCTGGTTTACACAATTTTCATTATTTTAAGTAATTCCTAGATTATAACATTTGCATTTTGTCTAGGGAGGGTCTAGGTAGCGCGGCACAAGCACCATTTTAACACAAACGCAAGAGCTGTTTAATGCCAAATTAAGACTGACTTTAAACACAAAATACATTTTGTAAGCATTGTATTTATAAGCATAGTATCCCTGCCTCCCTCTAGTCATGGGTGTCGCCATGTTGAAATCTAGTTTTCACTGCATTCTAGTGCTGACGTGTTTGCACGTGTGCAGCAACTCTCAGGTACCTGCAGTGTAACCTAGGTTCCAAAATGGCGGCACCCATAATTAGAGGAAGGTGCATGAAATGTATTTAGTGTTTAATGTCACTTTAAGAGATAAAGACATACCAGATATCAAATGTCTAGACAACATGGCACTAAATTCCTATATAAATAATATTAATTAAATAGGCACACAAGGAAAATGGTGTTGAAATAATAATAATAAAAAAAAAAAAAAATTCAATTTAAAAAAGACAAACTTTTATTTATTGTGAACCAAAAAATAAAAAAGGAAGAGCAAAAGAAAGACCTACATGCACACATACATAAAAAAAACCAAATAAAAATAAAAAAAATCTAAAAATTCAGCCTTTTAAAAAATACATAAGCATCCGCGGGTAAAGGTCTATATTTATTTAGGGTTTAAAGTACTAAGTTTAGCTTCTACTGTTTAACTAAGTTTAACGCAGGACCTGGGATCCGCCACTCTAAGCCTTCTATTATTACAGCCCGGGGGGCTCTAAGAAGGGTCGGCATTAGCCCAGCTCTCCAGCTCGCTAGAGGTAAGTATTTAACCCCTACAAGTAATTTAAAGAAAGTGAATGAATACTGATGAATTTCATCAGTGTTTCTTTGTTTTCTTTACATTTAGTTTGTGCATCAGTCGGATATTCATTTCGTGAGAATGAAAAAAATATCTGTTTTTCTTTCCAAATTTGCATTCGTAACCAAACGTATATATACAGTATGTCTAACTTTTAAAGGGTCAGTCTGGTATAAAATAAACTTTCATGATTGAGATAGGGCATGTCATTTTAAACAACTTTCCAATTTACCTTTATCATCAATTTTGCTTTGTTCTCTTGGTATTTTTTTGTTGAAGGCTAAACCTAGGTAGGCTCATATGCTAATTTATTAGCCCTTGAAGGCCGCCTCTTATCTGAATTAATTTTGAATTGTTTTAAACTAGAGGGCGTTAGTTCATGTGTGCCATATAGATAACATTATGCTCACACACGTGAAGTTACCTAGGAGTCAACACTGATTGGCTAAAATGCAAGTCTGTCAAAAGAACTGAAATAAGGGGGCAGTCTGCAGAGGCTTAGATACAAGGTAATCACAGAGGTAAAACGTGTATTAATATAACAGTGTTGGTTATACAAAACTGGGGAATGGAGAATAAAGGGATTATCTATCTTTTTAAACAATACAAATTCTGGTGTAGACTGTCCCTTTAACAATATTATACATTTTGGAGCATTTGATGAAAGCAGCGCTTACAACTAATATAAAAAACACATCTACATACTGTTCTCAGGCTTATGTTAGCTTTAAATACATCATTACGTTTAGCATGCTATTAACTGTTTAATATCCCATTAAATAAATATTGATTTTTCCTTGGAAATAAACCTCAGCAATCAGATTTAGTTTCTGCTGATAAGAACAAACAAGTTCAAAACAGCTATCCCCTATCATGCTGGATTGAAGAATAAACTGAACACAATAAAAAATCTCCTAAATGGACAATAAAATGTTCTTTGTTGTAGCTAAAAAAAGTGGCTCCTGTAAGCGGTGCAAAGCGTAGCTGGAGGGAGCTTTGACCGCGGAGCAAAATGAAGGCTGGGCTAGGTGGGGAGGAAGTGGAGGAGGAGCCGCGAGGTGTTATAGCCTGGTGGCTGAGCGGGAAAGCCAGCAGTTGTTATTCAGAAAAGTGAAGGAAGTATCTCTGTGCAGCTGGTGGCTTTCTCGCTCAGCCTGCGTCATGGCTGATGTAGAGGAGCTTTTGCATCGCTTGAAGGAGGCTGCAAAGGAACGGGGACCTACCTGGCTGGAAGAACAGGTCCGATCGTTGCTGGGTGTTCCGGTTCCTTCTGGAGTGGCGACGGAGCGTTCGGCTCCCCGGAAGAAGTCCACCAGGCAATCCAGGCCTCCGACGAGACTCAGCCCTGAAGTCAGCAAGAGGGCGGTGAGCGGCAGAAGATCCGGTCCGGTGTCCGGTAAGCGAGGGGCGGATGCAGCGGTGAGCGTGGCTACGGGGGCTGAGGCGGGCCCGGCGGTGACGTCATCCCAGCGTGTGAGCGGCAAAGAGCCGGAGGTGAAGGCCTCCCCTGCCCAGGCCTTTAAAGTTAGAGGTATGGGTAAGGTGGCCCACGGCCTTGTCGGGCCTGATCAGAGGGGGGAGGGGATTGCTGAAAGGGACCCATGTGCTGGGCGGAGTAGTCCGCTTGTTTCTTTTGGTGGGGTAGTGGGTAATAGCGAGAGTGATGAGGAGGGATGTGCCGCAGTGGGAGATTTAGTTGGTGCCCCCTTTGTAGAGCAGGATAGTGGGTCCGGTGGTAGGCAGCCTGTTCCCATTAGTTTTAACAAGTCTGGTGGGGGTGAACCCAGTGTTTTTAGTGCTTCCCACGGGCTTGTGGATTTGGACTATGGGTCTGGGGAGGATTATGAGGAGTTGGAGCTTGGCCCTGGGGAAGTTGAATTATTTTTGGATTCCTCAGAGGAAGATTTTGTTCCTCAATCTCCTGGGGTTTTTAGTGAGAAGGTTAGCCGTTTTGGGGGGTCAGCTGAGGTTCCATCTGTTGGGCGGGGGGTGGTTTTTGCCCGCCAGTCTCCCGTGGGTTTGGTTTCTTCCAGGGCTAGGGAGGTGGTTGGGTCAGGTGTCTCACATGTTAGTTTTTCTATTTCAGAGCCTAGCACCTCTGGACAACGGCCAGGGCCTCAGCCTGGTCCATCTACAAGGGCAGATGTATCTGACGGCCGGGAAGTGGATTTCTCTGGCTTGCACGGCTCCTGGACGGAGTCTATTCGTCTGGAGCCTGATGATGGTACGCAACAGGAGTTGCAGCCTGTTGGCAGTAGACAGGTGAGGAGTGGGGTCCAGGGCGGGGTATCAACTGTGGTCAGTGAACGGAGTGGAGCCAGGGTGTATACGGCAGCCACTCAGGGTGGGAGGGGGGTTAGGGGTCGGCCGAATAGGCCTGTAGGATACGGACCTGTCCCTAGAGAGGGGTCTAGACGACGGCCTGTGGTGGAGGTAGCTTGGCCTGGGGGTGAGGGTGGGGGAGCTCCCAAGAGGGGTAGGGGAGCAAGTACGGCTAGGAGTACCAGCCGGCAGAGAGGGGGACGGGGTGGTAGAGTTTTTCCTCCCCTGGTTTTAGGCTCACAGTCTACTATTTTTCAGGAGCAAACACGGCAGCTGGAACGGCACGGACGGCCGGCTGCCACGTCCCCGGGAGGTCGGCGAGAAGCTACGGAGCATCGCACCGGCGGGCTCCAGCCAACTATCAACAGTCCTGAGGACAGGCCGGATACAGAGAGTACTTCAGCAGGTGAGCCAAGATTGTTGAATGTGAGGGGGAGTGAATTGTTGAGTGGTGGCAGGAGTATGGAAGGGGACTCGATGGCAGGGAGAGTAGTGGCCGGTTTGAAGGATCTGTTAGCGCAACTAGAAGGAGGTGGTCCTGATCGGGGGGGTGCTGTGGAGAGAGCGTGGGTTGCGGTTGACAGCGGGGCGAGCGTGACGGGTTTTGGGGGGAGCGAGGTCCGCATTGTGGCGGACCCTGTTGTTAAGGATGATAGCGTCCCGGTTGTGGCGCAGATCCCTGGGCCTTCGGTGGGGGCTACTGGTGCAGGTGCTAAACAGAGTGAAGGGGCTGAGTTGAGGGTGGCTGATACAGCAATGTCTCGGTCGTGTCTCTGCTCCATTGGGCCTTTAGGAATGCATTTGACTTCCGAAGTGAGGGACAAGGTTTGTAAGAGGGAGTTTATTGAATTGTTCTCACTCCTTCCGCTGGAACAGTCTTTTGAGATCCCTGAGGACTCAAAGAAAGACGTGGCCAAGAAAGAGGAAGAGGAGAGAAAGAAGCGTTATCGGAAGTTGCCGAAAACTTTTTCTAATTGGTTTCAGGCATTTCTGATATATGCTAATGTGTTTAGTGCTAAGTTCCCTGATCAGGGTTCGGCGCTTTTTTGTTACCTTGATGAGGTGTCTTCTGCTCAGCGGACGTATGGTGGAATGGCCTGGTGGTCATACGATGAACAGTTCAGGCAGCGTTTGTCGGTTAAGCCGGATATGCGGTGGGACGACCGTGATATGGGGTTGTGGCTCAAGATCATGACGCCTTTAAGAGCTTCCCAGTCCTTTCGATCAGGAGCCGGTGGCTCCTCCATCGGTGGATCCCCTGTCACGGTCAGAAAAGGCTGTTGTTTTGCCTATAATGAGAAGTTTTGCAAGTGGGGAGCTGCGTGCAAGTTCAAGCACGAGTGTTCGGGGTGCGGGGGAGCACATCCCTACGCTAAGTGTTTCCGTAAAAATAGACCAAGTGGGGTTGGGGAGGCGCCTGAAAAAGGGGGCGACACCGGTGAGACTCGCCGCGATGGAGCCTTGGCTCGTTCGGTACGCTAGGCGTCGGGGTTGTTTTGATAAGGCGGCCCTGCTATTTCACGGTTTTCAGTTTGGCTTTGTGATTCCGTCTCGAGGTGGTTGTCGGTTTTTTAGGGGGAATTTGAAGTCGGCTCGGGTGTGGCCAGGGGTAGTCCTTGACAAACTGATGAAGGAGGTCGAGTTGGGGAGAATGGCGGGCCCGTTTGAACGCCCTCCCATTGATGATTTGCGGATATCACCTCTTGGGGTGGTTCCAAAAAAGGAGCCTGGTAAATTCAGGCTCATACATCATTTATCTTTTCCTAAAGGCGGTTCTGTTAACGATGGCATTCCTCAGGAATTGTCGTCGGTTAAGTACGCCTCTTTTGACCAGGCGGTTAACTTGGTGAGAGGGGCTGGTGTTGGGGCTTTATTGGCGAAAGTCGATATTGAGGCGGCATTCAGATTGCTACCGGTACACCCAACGTCACATCATCTGTTGGGTTGTTGCGTGGATGGTTCGTACTACGTGGACTTGTGTTTGCCAATGGGGTGTTCCATCTCATGCTCGTTTTTCGAACAGTTTAGTACGTTTCTTGAGTGGGTGGTTGTTGAGCGGTCAGGCCTTTCGTCATTGGTGCATTACCTTGACGATTTTCTGTTTGTGGGCCCGGCTGGTAAAGGTGATTGTACACTCTTGAGGGATATCTGTTGTCAGGTGACGTCTGATTTTGGTGTGCCCATTGCGGTAGAGAAATCGGAGGGACCGGTTACATCTCTTGAATTTTTAGGCATTACCATTGATTCAGTGAATATGGAATGCAGATTGCCTAGGGATAAAGTTTCGGATTTGTTGGGGATTATTGACCGTTTGTTGTTGTTGAAGAAAGTCACTCTTCGGGAGGTTCAATCCCTGGTAGGCAAGCTGAATTTCGCGTGCAGAATTATGCCGATGGGGAGGGTTTTCTGCAGGAGATTGTCACTGGCGACTGCCGGTGTGGTGAAGCCACATCATTTTGTACGGCTTTCCAAAGAACTAAAGGATGATTTGAGGGTTTGGAGACAATTTTTGTTGGGTTTTAATGGCTCAGCGTTGATTCAGGCGGTGCGGGTCTCTAATGAGGAGTTGGGTTTGGTGACTGATTCGGCGGGCAGTTGCGGTTTTGGGGCCTATTTCATGGGTAGATGGTGTGCAGCACAGTGGCCTGAGGACTGGTTTTCATTGGGTTTGGTGAAGAACTTGGTGTTTCTGGAGTTGTTCCCTATTGTGGTGGCCCTGTTTGTCTGGGAGGAAGATTTGAGGAATCAGGCAGTTGTCTTTTCTTCAGATAATATGGGGGTTGTGTACGCGTTAAATACGTTGACGGCTACATCATTGCCTGTGCTGAGATTGTTGCGTTTGCTTGTCCTGAAATGTTTGCGAATGAATGTTTGCATTAAGGCCAAGCATATTCCTGGAGTCAGTAATTCTTTAGCCGATTCCCTTTCTCGCTTTCAGTGGCAGCGGTTCAGGGAATTGGCTCCCCATGCGGAAGAGGAGGGTTGCCCATGTCCGAGTTTCTTGTGGCAGCTTGGCGTGGAGGACTGGCTGGACTGGTAAGAAATTCATTAGCACCAGGTACCTGGATGGCTTATTCTAGAGTGTGGTGGGACTGGGAGTGTAGATTGCGGTCCCTAGGCCTTAATGAAGGGGTAATTGACAGTACGGGTGTATTACTGGAATGGATGTGGGAGTGGGGTGTTTCTCACTTGTCTCCTTCCGCGATGGATAGACGTTTGGCTGCCTTGGCTTTCCGTTTTAAACTGTTGGGCTTGCGGGATGTTACCAAAGGTTTTTGTGTTCGGCAGGTGCTGAAAGGATTGAAGAAGGGTTTAGGTAAGCCCTCTCCGGACCGAAGGCGTCCTATTACCTTCTCGCTACTGCAGGAGGTGTATAAGGTTTTATCGTTGGTGTGTTCGTCTGATTTTGAAGTATGCCTGTTTAGGGTGGCGTTTGTTTTAGCTTTCTTTGGAGCCTTTCGGATTTCCGAGTTGGTTAGTAAAACTTTGATGTCTATGGGGGGTTTGGCCTTTTCGGATATGGCCTTCTTTGACTCCAGGGTGGAGATATTCCTAAGAAGGAGTAAGACAGATCAGTTAGGAAAAGGTAGGATGGTGGTTCTTTTTCCCAATGGTTTGGAAGTTTGTCCTTGGCGTTGCTTGAAGGAGTATTTGCGGGTTCGTCCGGTTATGGGGGGTTCGCTGTTGGTTCATGTTGATGGTAGGCCGTTGTCACAATTCCAATTTAGGGCGGTTCTTAAAAAATCACTATGCCGGTTGGGTTTTAACAGCGATGACTTTGGGTCACATTCCTTCCGCATAGGGGCAGCGACTGAGGCTTCAGTGAGGGGTTTATCAGATTCAGTGGTTAAAGGTATTGGCCGGTGGGGATCCGGTCGGTATCGTTTGTATGTTCGCCCTGAGTTGGGTGTTTAGGCTGGTGCGGTTGTTATTCTCCTTTTGTGTTTTTTAGGTGTCGACCGTTTGTGGCTTGTCGGCCACTCTTTCATTTATTGGGCTCGAAGGGCGGCTACACTGAGAGTTGACGGATTGCAGTTGGGTATCCCGAGGTCGAGCTGTGAAGTAAAATGGTTTGGGGTCAGAGGACTCCGTTGGGACAGGTTGTTGCCTTTGGTGGTGGACTATTGCCGGCGTTTTCAGCCTCCAACAGTTTTGTTGATCCACGCTGGGGGCAATGATCTTGGTTTTATGCCTCAGAGGGAATTAGTAAGAAGCATGAAGAGAGACATAGGGAGGCTGGTGGATTTGTTCCCTAAGATGAGGATTGTTTGGTCGGATATTTTGCCCAGGATGGTTTGGAGGGCTGCATGGGATCCGGTGCGCCTGGATAAAAGCAGGCGCAAGGTTAATAAGTTGATGGGGTCGTTTGTTAGGAGGCTTGGGGGTTCAGTGGTTCATCACCCAGACTTAGCTGAGGTTGGTCAGGGCGAATTTTATATGGCAGATGGAGTGCACCTTAATGATTTTGGCTTGCAGTTGTTCATACTTGATTTTAAGGAGGCGGTAGGACATTTGGTGGGGTTGGCGGGACTGGGCTGAGGTGTCAGGCCAGTCGGTGGCGGGGGTGCTAGCCCTTACACTTGAAGTAAATTATGGCCAAAGTGTTCGTGTGGTATTTACATCCCCTTGGGGAGAAGTTAAGATGGGGTCTCTAAGGGCAAGGGGTTCCTTAGAGAATTATGTTGATTACGGGCTCAATCAATTTGCACGGTTGAGTCCAGTGGATGGAGTAACGGCCAGATTTTATATTTAGGTCTAGCACCGCTGTTATATGTAATGTGTTTTTGGAATTATTTGCACTGTTATTTATTGAAGTTATTAAAGTTTATAAAGTTATTTATTAATAAAGGAGCTGCGGCCAATTTATACCAAAGCTAAGTCTGATGTCTTTATTGTGGGGGGGTTTAGGTCTTGTTAAGGAAATGTGATTAAGATATTTGTGTTAAGAGCCGAAAATTAGTGACATAAAAGGTCAAGTGGCTCCTGTAAGCGGTGCAAAGCGTAGCTGGAGGGAGCTTTGACCGCGGAGCAAAATGAAGGCTGGGCTAGGTGGGGAGGAAGTGGAGGAGGAGCCGCGAGGTGTTATAGCCTGGTGGCTGAGCGGGAAAGCCAGCAGTTGTTATTCAGAAAAGTGAAGGAAGTATCTCCCTCCCACCCGTCCCTGTTGTTTTTCTGTTTGCTAAGAATTTTGTTTTGTTTCAATTTTGATTGTCGCAGTTGGTAGGCGGGGGTGCTAGCCCTTACACTTGAAGTAAATTATGGCCAAAGTGTTCGTGTGGTATTTACATCCCCTTGGGGAGAAGTTAAGATGGGGTCTCTAAGGGCAAGGGGTTCCTTAGAGAATTATGTTGATTACGGGCTCAATCAATTTGCACGGTTGAGTCCAGTGGATGGAGTAACGGCCAGATTTTATATTTAGGTCTAGCACCGCTGTTATATGTAATGTGTTTTTGGAATTATTTGCACTGTTATTTATTGAAGTTATTAAAGTTTATAAAGTTATTTATTAATAAAGGAGCTGCGGCCAATTTATACCAAAGCTAAGTCTGATGTCTTTATTGTGGGGGGGTTTAGGTCTTGTTAAGGAAATGTGATTAAGATATTTGTGTTAAGAGCCGAAAATTAGTGACATAAAAGGTCATGAAAATGAAATTAGATTATCACATTTTTATTTAAAAATTACATAGGAAATTAGTTACTATTAATTGATGTAATCTAATTGTATATACCACTCAGATTTACAAATATACAATTTTAGGCTAGATTACAAGTGGAGCACTAGGCAGTATTTTGGGGGTAAAGTTGGTGGGAGTGGGGTGTTTTTTTTTTTTTAAAATAACGGCACTGAAAACTGCCTTTACATTGCTGTCTATGGGAACTGTATGTTCCCTGTAAATATATATGTATATGAATATATATATATATATATATATATATATATATATATATATATATATATATATATATGTGTGTTAATATGTGTATATACACATATTAACACATTAATATATATGTATATAAGCATATACATATATATTTACTGCCATCGCTGCGTGACTTACCCCTTCGCTGGTGCTGAAGTTCTCCCATAGGAGCCGATGGAAGTGAGCTTCCGTGAGTGCAATGCTTCCCAGCGATGCAAACGCTGTGAACTTGTAATACCAGCGCACATTTGTGTGCGCTGGTATTACACAGTGGAGCGCAAATATTGCTTTCATTAAGGTGATATTTAGAGCTCCAATCTGGCTCCTAGTTACCTAATGAGAAATGTGAAACTGCTTTTCTGCTAACAAATGTCTATTGATGCTTAGGGCCACACAAAAAACAAACAAACATCAGAGGGCTGGATGGGGCCCTTGGACCATACTTAGGATCATTTTTCTCTAAAGGATCATTTGTTTACAAGGAGACAGTAATCAGAAATGCACATTTGAATTTAAAATAAGCTTTTTGGTCCCTTTGAAGTAACAAAATGATCTATATGTGCTTAGTTGGTTAGAGATTTGTAATCTTTCTGTTTTAGGGAGGGAGGCAACCTTTCATTAAGCTCCTAATGTATAATAATCCTCTAATAAGTGCAGATTTGTAAGTAAATTGGACACCGTCCCAAGCAGCAGACATAATATAATCTGTAACATAGCTTCTGACTGAACAGATCCTTTTTTTGCTGACTCAACCTCCTTATAAGTGTTTTATTTTAACAAAGACTGTTCTAAAAATTCTTTCTTTTGAAATGTAAAAAATCCTTAGAATTCTATATAGAATCTCATCCTTATTTATTATAATGACACTATACTCACAGGTAATCATTGTTCATGGCTGCTCCTTGCTTGCAGGTTGTATCACCTGACATTTTCTTTTTTAATGTGTTACCACTGATCAATTTTACCTGTTGTGGTGCATTCAATTGTTTATAAATATATAATTTATCTTTATTTTGTCATTTAAATATCTGCTTTTGCCTCTTGAAACTGCTTCATATACTGACAATTCCAATAGTGTAGTATTACTTTATGTAAACAAGATGCAGCAACAGAAATCAGCCTCCCAGTTTGGAGCAGGAGAAAAAGAAAGAGCCATACTATTTAAAAGGGTGTTCCTGCAACTTCTTTAAATACAAATAACTGGTATCAGTTGTTTGTCTGATTTGTTCCTTTAAATTGTCAATAAACAATTAGAAATGTTATCAATGCTCAACACTAAAACAAGCCAACTAGGAAGAGAAATCCTCCCCTTAAAGGGGTGAAACTGATTAAGAGGGGGTCCTTTTTCTAAAAACTTAAGGGGATAGTGTACACCAATCTTCATATAACTGCATGTCATAGACACTATTATAAAGAAGAATATGCACAGATACTGATCTTGAAATAAATTTAGGAAAAACTACTAAATGTATATAACTAGTAACAAAAGTATATTAACCCCTTCGTGACCAGAGCACTTTTCCACTTGTTGACCGTCTGGGACCAAGGCTATTTTTGCATTTATGCTGTGTTTGTGTTTAGCTGTAATTTTCCTCTTAATCATTTACTGTACCCACACATATTATATACCGTTTTTCTCGCCATTAAATGGACTTTCTGAAGATACCATTATTTTCATTATATCTTATAATTTACTATAAAAAATATATAAAATATGATGAAAAAATGGAAAAAACACACTTTTTCGAACTTTGACCCCCAAAATCTGTTACACATCTACAATCACCAAAAAACACCTATTCTAAATAGTTTCTAAATTTTGTCCTGAGTTTAGAAATATCCAATGTTTACATGTTCTTTGCTTTTTTTTGTAAGTTATAGGGCAATAAATACAAGTAGCACTTTGGTATTTCCAAACCATTTTTCCCCCCCAAAATTAGCGCTAGTTACATTGGAACACTGATATCTTTCAAGAATCCCTGAATATCCCTTGACATGTATATATATTGTTTAGAAGACATCCCAAAGTATTGATCAAGGCCCATTTTGGTATATTTCATGCCACTATTTCACCGCCAAATGCGATCAAATAAAAAAAAAATTGTTCACTTTTTCACAAACTTTAGGTTTCTCACTGAGATTATTTACAAACAGCTTGTGCAATTATGGCACAAATGGTTGTAAATGCTTCTCTGGGACCCCCTTTGTTCATAAATAGCAGACATATATGGCTTTGGTGTTTCTTTTTGGCAATTAGAAGGCTTGTATTATGCCCAGCAGTGAAGGGATTAATTAGGTAGCTTGTAGGGAGTTTGCAGGGTTAATTTTAGTTTTAGTGTAGAGAGCAGCCTCCCACCTGACACATCCCACCCCCTGATCCCTCCCAAACAGCTCTCTTCCCTCCCCTACCCCACAATTGCCCCCGCCAAGTTGAGTACTGGCAGAAAGTCTGCCAGTACTGAAATAAAATGCTTTTTTTATTATTATTGTTATTACTTTTTTTATAATTATGTAGATCTGATGGAACCCCCTAAGCTCCCAACCTCCCTGATCTCCCCCAAACAGCTCTCTAACCCCCCGTGCCTATTTGCCGCCATCTTGGGTACTGGCAGCTGTCTGCCAGTACCCATTTTGCCCCCTCAAAATTTTTTTTTTTTTTTTTTAAATAAATATAATTTATCCGTAGTGTAGCTGCCCCCCTCAAAACCCCCCTCCCTCCAATTTGTATTCCCCCCCCCCCCTCCCTCTCCCTCCTTCTTATACTTTTTCATTGGTGGCAGTGGTTGCTGCGCGCGTGTGTGCCCCACACAAGTCCCCCCCCCGCATGCTCCCGGCACCCGGTGTGCACATTGCACAAACAGGAACCGGATGCTGGGTAGTGATGGGCCGACCACCGCCAATGCTACCACCCACCAACGAATATCCGATCGGCACCATCGCTACCAGTGCAGAGAGGGCCACAGAGTGGCTCTCTCTGCATCGGTTTGTAAAAAAATGGTATTGCAGGATGCCGCAATATTGAGGGATCACTGCAATACCATAAAAGCGTCTGGAAGCGGTCAGGATCGCTTCCACCACTTGAAAGACCAGAGGACGTGCCAGGAATGTCCTTGGTCATTAAGGGTGTTTTTTTGTAGGACATTCCTGGCACATCCTCGTCCATTGTTTTCATGATTGAAATAGATCATGCAATTTTAAACTACTTTCTACTTTACTCCTATTATCAATGGTTCTTTGTTCTCTTGGTATCTTTTGATGTAAAGCAGGGATGTATGCTTAGGAGCCGGCCCCTTTCTGGAACATTATATGGCAACAGTTTTGCAAGAATGTTATCCATTTGCAAGAACACTAGATGGCAGCACTATTTCCTGACATGCAGTGCTGCAGATGCCTACCTAGGTATCCCTTTAACACAGAATATTATGAGAATAAAGCAAATTTGATTATAGAAGTAAATTGGAAACTTTAAAAAAAATGCTATGCTCTGTCTGCATCACAAAATAATAATTGTGGGTTCGATATCCCTTTAAACAAGAATTCAATGTGTTATAATTTAGCTATAAACACACAACTGCTTATAATACTCTGGCACAGTAATGTTGTACATGCATAAACTGATTGATTTTTACCTTTTCCTTTTGGTTTCCTTCTGGTAGGTGTCTTGTCTGAGGTTAAAGGGACACTAAACCCAATTTTTTTATTTCATGAGTCAGATAGAGCATGATATTTTAAGCACCTTTCTAATTTACTCCTATTATCAATTTGTCTTTGTTCTCATGTTATCTTGATTTGAAAAAGCAGTACTGTGAGCTTTAGAGCCGGACCATTTTTTGTTCAGCACCAGTGGGTAGCACTTGCTGATTTGTGGCTAAATGTAGTAAACCAATCAGCAAGCGCTACCGAAGTGCTGAACTTAAAATGGGCCGGTTCCTAACCTTTTATTACGGCTTTTTCAAATCAAGATAACATGAGAACAAAGAAAAATTGATAATAGGAGTAAATTAGAAAGTTGCTTAAAATTGCATGCTCTATCTGAATCATGAAAGTTGAAATTTGGGGTTAGTATCCCTTTAATGCAGTCAGCACTGATTCAGAAAAGATCAGGAGAAGTTGAATATGTGGAGGAAAAGAAATATGGACATTTCTTGTAGGACACTCACCACAGTCAGAATTATTCATGCATGGTTCAAGCAGATCTTTTTTTTCCATTATTACACAAAAATAAAAAGGATCCATTGAGGTGTTTTTAACTCACACTTACAGATAACAAGGTGGCACTTAGTCACTTCTATAAACTATGTGTCATTCTGACTGGTTGAAAGTTCCATATTCTGTTACTGCTATACATCCATATTAAAGGGACACTCAGGTTAAATTAAATTTTCATGATTTAGAAACAGCATGTAATTTTAAACAACTTTCCAATTTACTTCCATTAAATAAAATGTGCACACTCTTTTATATTTACATTTTTTGAGTCACCAAATCCTACTGAGCATGTGCAAGAATTTACAGACTACACGTATATGCATTTGTGATTGGCTGATTGCTATCACATGGTACAAGGGGAGTGGAAATATACATAACTTTGAAATTTGTTATAAAAAAATCTACTACTCATTTGAAGTTCAGACTAAGTGCTATTGCATTGTCTTGTTATCTTGCATTTGTTGATTATGCAAATCTAATGTGTCGACTGGTCCTTTAATGTCTATGTTATAAAGAAATGTTACTCAAGAAATCTGATAGACCTGGGGCTAAGGTCTATACTATACCCAGCAAATGAGATATATAAGTGATAAAGGGGCATTGTTCTCAACAATGTTAAAAGTATATATTTTTTTTACTTGAAAAAAAGCTTCATGGAACACGAAAGTCAAAGTTAAATTTTCTTAGTTCAGATAGAGTATTTATCTATTTATTCAATTATCAAATTGACTTTGTTCCTTGGGTATCCTTTGTTGTAAAGCATACCTAGATCGGCTGAAGAACAGCTATGTACTATGGAGAGCTAGCAGGTGATTGGTGGCTACACACATATGCCTCACGTCATTAGTTCACCAGATGTATTAAAGAGACATGTATGCACTCATTTTTATATAACTGCATGTAATTGGCACTACTATAAAGAAGAATATGATCTACAAATCCAGTATAAAACAAACATCTGTGTTTTCATCACAAATTCACATCCGTAACAAAACAAATGCACAGTTAATAGTCACCTTTTCTTTAATGTCAAGTTACAATATTTTTTAAAATGTGTTTTGTCTCAGCAATCACTTGGGAGCGAATAATATCAGATTGTTTTTCAATATTGAAAAGATTATGATCAGGACCTTAAAGGGACACTGAACCTAAATTTTTTCTTTCATGATTCAGATAGAGCATGCAATTTTAAGCAACTTTCTAATTTACTCCTATTATCAATTTTTCTTCATTCTCTAGCTTTCTTTATATGAAAAAGAAGGCATCTAAGCTATTTTTTTTTGGTTCAGACCATGGAAAGCACTTGTTTATTGGTAGGTGAATTTATCCACCAATCAGCAAGAACAACACAGTGTGTTCACCAAAAATGGGCCGGCATCTTAACTTACATTCTTGCATTTCAAATAAAGATACCAAGATAGTGAAGAAAATGTGAAAAAAGGAGTAAATTTGAAAGTTGCTTAAAATTGAATGCTCTATCCGAATCACGAAAGAAAAAATTTGGGTTCAGTGTCCCTTTAATTTTTAAACCCTGCAAAGTGGTTAAACACAAAGGTAAGTCCCAGCTCCTGAGCAGAACACAATATTGGCTGTCAATCATGGACAGTTTCTTGCATGGGAGCTGCACTGTTTGTGGTTAGTCAGATTTTTCTTAAAGGGACATAAAGCCAAAAATGTTTCCTTCATGATTCAGATAGAGTATACAATTTAAAATAACTTTCCAATTTACTCCTATTATCAATTGTGCTCCATTTCCTTGGTATCCTTAATTGAAGAAGCTGCAATGCACTACTGGGAGCTAGCTGAACAGATTGTAAAGCCGATGATAAGGTATATATGTGCAGCCACAAATCAGCAGCTAGCTCCCAGCTCCTGAGCCTACCCTATGTATGCTTTTTAACAAAGAATACCAAGAATACAAAGCTTATTTGATAATAGAAGTAAATTGGAAATTATGAAATGTTATTTTGGGTTTCATGTCCCTTTAAGTTTAACTCTTGTTTAACTCCTAAGAGGGACTAAAAACATATTTAGCAAGGGTCAGTCATTAACAAAATGGGATGTTATTTTAAACAAGCATGTAAGTTGTGATTTACAATGCCCCTTTAATTTACAATTAACCCACACATTAGACAAGTCCAGTGATCACTGTAGTTACTCTGCAACGTCCTTGATACTTGGTGAGTGCCTGTGCTCCTTGTTCCTTCATTATGGGGACTTCTCAGCCCAGGTTCTTCATGAATGAATTCCTGACTCAACCTTCAAGGAACAATACTCTTCTGTTCAGAATAACACTATGCACATTCTTAAGTGCTAACCGGACATTCATCACCTAATGCAGAGCTTTCCAAACTTTTCATGTTGGTGACACACTTTTTAGACCTACATCATTTTGCGACACAGTAATTTAGTTGTACTGGCAAACAGGAGGTTAAACTAACTTGTTTTAAGAGATACGGAAAACATACATAAAATATATAATAACTAAATGTATTTACAAGTAACAGTATGTGCAAGAATTAAAAAAAAGTTTAATAACACCAATAGCTACTTACTATTTTAATGGGATGTATGAGGTTGATGGGATGAACACAGTTTCAGAATATTTGGTGGAATATTAGATAAAGATACTCGCATTTCATCATCAAGCATTTTTAAGCTTCCACTTCCTATCCATATATCAAGAGCAGGAGCAGCAATGCACTAAAAACACTGACTTCTGACTTCAGCTGAGCATTTAAAGTGAATGTAAATTTTATCTACTTTGAACGTAATTGCATTTTGGTATATAATTAAAACCGCCACTTTTTTTTGGCAAAAATTGAAAATAAATATTATATTTTGATTACCAATTTTCATCCGTTTTATGGACCATCTCCTCCCATCCGCAACTTCCTTATTTATTTCAATGTTACGTATACAGCAGTCCCACCCGCTGTTTACGTAGAGGCAATGCACGATCCCGGCTTTCCGAACAACCACACATGCGTTACACATCAATGTAGTTATTATATATAATGCCCAATAATGTTTACTTTGTTATGATTAATAACGCATTATATTGTTTATAAAATTCGTGCCCCTGTATGATCGCTACTTACCTTGCGATCCAAACGTTGAGGAACAAATTACTAAGACCCAAAAATGTTAAAGAGCGCATGCGCGAAATGTGAATGCGCATCCGAGATCAGTGATAGAACAGCACTCTAACTCCAGCGCATTATGAAAGCGTGACGTAGAGAAAAGGGGTTTCGCCCCCCCCGGGGGATTAAATGATTGGTTGACAAGATCGAGCCTACTATGTCAATCAATAATCAAAGATGGCGGGCGGAGGATTAAAAGTACGATCGCAGGGATATAATTACAATATACTCGGTAATTAAAACTTTATTACAAAAATCATGAATTAAAGTAAACATATTTTGAGATAAATTTTAATGCTGCGTTTAGCAGGCTGACTGACTTTACATTCACTTTAAGCTGCCACCCTAGTCCGACTGACTACTGCCCGCGCTGCAAACACACTGCTATCCCGCTCACCGACTACACATGCACTCACGAGCAGATTGAGGAGACTACATGTGCAGTCAGGAGACAATGTGCCGCCAAAGCCGCCAATTGGAATAGTTTCAGTTCCCGGTAAGCTGTACCAATAGGTTAAGATGATCTGTGACCCACTAGGTATCAATCACGTGTCAACCATGTGATATGCGTAGCAGGCAAGCGTAAAGTCAGAAACCAAAAAAAAAAGTTATTTTTTTTTTAAATTCAAACAAATTTGTGCTGAAGCAGGGACACCCCTACACACTGCCACCGACACACTAATGTGTCACGACACACAGTTTGGAAAGCACTGACCTAATGTATAAAAAGGTACAGATAATTATAATTATGGAAGACATCTTTTTTTTTTTGCTCAAACAGAAAGTCACAAATGCAAACTGAATAAAAAGACAATCTTACATATATAACCAACAATATGCTCAATTCCATATCACTATATTTTTCTTTTTTTTCTGTGAATGTTTTATTTTCATTATTATCTTTTCATTACCTCTATAAATTTCATATTTATGTATTCTTTCATTTCTTTCATCTCTGAGTTATTCAACTGCACATATTGACATACTGATAAGATATTGATATATTTATCACTGTCAAATGGCTAATTTATGTTATGTTAAAGGGCCATAATACCCAAATGTTTAAACACTTGAAAGTGATGCAGCATAGCTGTAAAAAGCTGATTAGAAAATATCACCTAAACATCTCTATGTAAAAAAGAAAGATATTTTACCTCAAAAGTTCCTCAGTAGCCACCTCCCATTGTAAAGGATTTCTAAGCAGTATTTTAGTGTGTCGGTCCTGGGACAGCTGAAAGGATGAGCATCGTGCACTCTCATATTATTTCACCAATCCGGTAAAGGAAGCTTACTATGAAATCTCATGAGAGTTAAGTAAAATCTCATGAGATCACAGTAAAAGAGTTCATGACCTCAGCACTGCTGATGCTGATTGGCTGCAGTTCATTTCTTCATTTTTTTTATTTTTTTACCTGCAGCTGGGAGCAGCTGAGTATAACTTTTTACACAGAACTTACTATGCTGAGCTGAGGAAATTGTGAGGTAAAATATCTTCCCTTTTTACATAGAGATGCTCAGGTGATATTTTCCTGTCAGCTTTTTACAGTTATACTGCATCAGTTTCAAGTGATTTAGCATATGAGTATTATGTCCCTTTAACCCTTTTGCAATGTAATAAAGCAAACTATGTTTGACCCACTCTAAGCACTATTACATTCAAATTACTCACAAAGAGACTATTAAAGTGATGGTAAATCCTACATTTGTGAAACACTAGGATTTACCAGTGGAACAAACAAAAAGCTCCTTTATTTGTTTGCAGCGTTCGCTGCACTGAGCTGCTCAGGAAGTCCATGGCAGAACATTATTTTGCTGTTAGGTGACGTTTCCACCTCTTAGCAAATAGCAGTGCGTTCCAACTGGCACTAACCCGGATAGCCCACATGGCTATTGGCTAAGAGGTGGAAACATCACTTCTCAGCAAAATAGCGTTCTGCTGTGGGCTGCTTGAGTAGCTCAGTGTGGCAAACGCTTCAAACAAATAAAATAACTTTTAGCATGAAGTATTTTATACTTCATGACTAAAAGTCCCCTTTATTTTGTTCCACTGGTAAATCGTAGCGTTTCACAAACTCTAGGATTTACCATCACTTTAAACTTGACATTTCAACAATGCATAAAATGTATCATTATTTCAAGTGAAACATTATTGCAATATACATTCATTGTTTATTTTGCTGTGCTTTGTTGTAAAATACATCTACAAATTGTGCTTGTTTCACTTTCTCCCAGGGAGGTTTGGGTTAATACTCTTAGGCAATTTATGTGAGCTTTTGTTTACTTCACCCTCCCCCTTAAGATTCTCAGCAGTCACATGTTTGCAAAAGGTGGATTATCAGTTTTGCCTCAACAATCATGATAGGAGAATCATTCTTTGCAATAGTAACTAAGTTGAATCAGTGCTAAACCACCTTAAGGGAAGAGATAAGGGCAGGGTTCCCCAATCTCTCTAAACTGCACATGTGCAAACAGAGTTTGTGCTATATCTGAATATTAGTGTGTGATTGGTTAGCAGGGGTTCTTTTGTTCTGGGGGACAAGGAAAACAGTTAAAGGAAAAAACAAACAATATACTAAATTTGACAAAATAAAGCTTCAGTTTTTATTGCAAAATTATTCTCAGATATGAAGGTTCAAAATCATATTTACCATTTGTGTTTTAAATATAGCCACCCTCAGCAAGCGCTACCCAGGGTTCTGAACCAAAAATGGGCCGGCTCCTAAGCTTAAATTCTTGCTTTTCAAATAAAGATACGAGACAGAAGAAAAATGTATAATAGGAGTAAATTAGAAAGTTGCTTAAAATTGTGTGAATCTGAATCGTGAAAGAAAACAAATTGAGTTTCATATCACTTTAGTAAAATATTTAACCCTCACTTAAGACAAGCACTCCACCACTTTTTGGCTGCAAAAATTCCTCAAAACCCAGTGAGGGCAGGAGGAGGCTTTTCCTTGGAGTTATAGAATTGCAATAACGAAAGCTTCTGCTACTCCCACTGTAAATACCTTATCCTAACCCTCCCCCTTGACCTTCTCTTACCCCATTCACTACATGGCCCATGTGGGGTCAAAAACTCCACCTTCCACTGGGCCTCATCCAGAGTAAAATGTTGTTCTGTTATTATTATCGGTTATTTGTAGAGCGCTAACAGATTCCGCAGCGCTCTGTTAATGGAAAGCCTATAAATGGTAGACAATAGGGCTAAGGAACCCTATGTGAAAGGTCCAAACAAAAAAATATATATATAGGAAATGCAAATCCTCGCAATGGCGGCCGATCTCCCAGATGAAATGGTCAGATGAGGATCCTACAGAAAAAGAAGAGGAGGTGCAACATCGAATAATAACGTCAGAACAAGTGACATAAACACCAGACAAATGGCAACTCACATGAGAAGGGGCACACACAGTGCCATCAACGACAGGCCGGGACCTCTTAGTTGCCCAACAGACTCACTCCCGGGATTGTACACACAAGAGAAGTAGTTAGCCCTTTACACACACACACACCCCTTCCTGACATAGCCCATTGGTGCAGGCATCGAAGGCGTTAGTGCCCGACGTTTCCTGGTTGGTGAGACGCCACCACATGACTGTCCCTTGGACCCCGGGAGTGAGTCTGTTGGGCGACTAAGAGGTCCCGGCCTGTCGTTGATGGCACTGTGTGTGCCCCTTCTCATGTGAGTTGCCATTTGTTTCTGTCACTTGTTCTGATGAAATTATTTGATGTGGCGCCCCCTCTTCTGTTTCTGCAGGATCCTCAAAGCCTATAAATACATAATAAATAAATAATAAATAAATAAATACAGCACATGATTCACAGCCAGTTCACCAACAAGATCAGTCCACAGTAACAGGATAACACTCACGCTATAAGCTTTAACTCCTTCAGTGCCTGGGGTTTCAGGGATTTTCCTTAACAGGAAAAAAAAGCACTAACCCCTCCTCCCCTGTTTGCAATCATAGCAGGAAAAAGGAACCAGCAGTTTGTTTGAGTGTGCGTGAGTGTGTATGTGCACATTTCAAAGAATACTAAAACCAGGAATTTTCTAGCCTGGAAATTTCACAATTTCCACCCACTTGTAAACTAATAAGGAATTGCAGTGATAAGTAAGAGATAAAGGAAGGTGAAATGATTTACGACTGCTCTGTAAAATCTGTAATTATAAGCACTAGAAAAACTTTGTAATGTACTTTATTTTATACAATTTCCTTCAATTTAACTTTTAAAATTAAATTCTTCTGAGAATTGGAAGTGCATACTGTGGACTACACAACTCTAACCCTGCCACATATATGTCCATAACTGGCCTTAGCAGGGGGATTATACAAGATACTGCTGACCAATGATAGGGGATAATACTGTATATACTATATATATAGTTTCTCTCAGCACATTGCATACATTGACAACTTTGTTTTAATATTTTGATTTTCAGAACTTGCTCACAGTTATGCATTGGTGGCAGTTTTAGTAGTGAATAGGTTAAGCTATAATGTCAGCAAAAAGTTCCAGACAAGAATTGCTTTGGATATATTATTTATTGGTAATGATGCAGAACAGACTCCATTGTACAAAGCTATTTATTTAAGCATACCTCCAGCCAAGCAGTAATTGTTAGCTGTGACATTTCTGTGGTAATTCAGCCTGCAGCTACCAGTGCCACATGTGATAAGTTCCCTTTAGAAATATACCAACACCCTTATAATATATATATATATCTCATCTATCTATCTATCTATCTATCTATCTATCTATCTATCTATCTATCTATCTATCTGAAAAACAAAAAGAGAAACCAATGGCACTACAAGATAAATGAATGAGGACTGCTGCCTAATATATGGATACTCCAGTAGTATCACTGTGAGTTCCAAGGTTGGTGCTGTGTATAAAAGTTACTGATCCAAAGCTCAAAATGTGGGGAGTAAGAGAACTCTCTCCACAAAATAGTATACTCTGGAGTGCTATTGGTGTATACTATTTTGTGGAGAGTTCTCTTACTCCCCACATTTTGAGCTTTGGATCTATCTATCTATCTATCTATCTATCTATCTATCTATCTATCTATCTATCTATCTATCTATCTACCATCTACCCATCATCTATCTGTCTGTCTATCTATCTATCTATCTATCTATCTATCTATCTATCTATCTATCTATCTATCTATCTATCTATCTACCATCTACCCATCATCTATATATCTACCATCTATCCATCATATATCCATCTATCCATCTATCTATCTATCTATCTATCTATCTATCTATCTGTCTACCTATCTACCATCTGTCGATTATCTATCTATCTATCTATCTATCTATCTATCTATCTATCTATCTATCTATCTATCTATCTATCTATCTATCTATCTACCATCTACCCATCATCTATATATCTACTATCTATCTATCTATCTATCTATCTATCTATCTATCATCTATCTGTCTATTATCTATATTTCTATCTATCTACTTTGAGACCGAGTGAAATCACTTCTGCCAATATAACTTCAGCACAAATCTATTCTAATAAGAAATTTAGTAAATGAAAGATTACTTTGCTGCATCTATTGCACTTATTACCGGTTCATGTCAAACCAATGCATTTGTATTATTATAATTATGCTGAACATTCAACCATGCAGTCTCTCTTCACCACACGTCATAATACGTCCTCAGATCAAACTCTACAAAATGCAACCCCTCTGTCAGTCCCATGTCAGACTTAAGATCAGACCCCTGACCTTTCAACCCCACTTCAGACCAGGATCCAGGCCCTCTATCCCCTCTCTTAGCCATAATTCCTCAATGGACCTCAGATATGATTCCTTGACCGGCAAATCCTCTGTCAGTCAAACGCCACAGACCTCCTTGGCAGATCTGCCACATGCATGCATGAGACCTTAGGACAGAGCCTTCAACCTATAGCCAAATGTCACAGGAAGCAGCTCCCAGGGTAAATTTAAGACTCAAAATAATATTAAATAAGTGCATTTCTGTATAATATTGTTTATCCTTTTAGCATTGCACCCTGAACCCTTTACATAATGCATTATAGCAATATATACACAAGGCGATAAACCTGCCCAGAGGGCAGTCTATGTTTAAAAAAATACAAACCCCTAAGCTTAAGTTACAAAAAATAAAAAAGTAAAATTACAGAAAAAAATAAACAAAGCTATCCAAAATAAATTTTTTAACCTAAACTAATACCTCTATAAAAATAAAAAATCTCTGCCAAAATGAGAACAGCCCCTAATCTAATACTAAACTACCAATAGCCCTTAAAAGGTCCTTTTGTAGGGCATTGCCCTAAGTTAAACAGCTCTTTTACTTACACAAATTACCAATTACCCCCTAACAGTGAAACCACCCACACAACCAACCCCCCCAAAATAAAAAACCTAACACTAAAAATCCCTAAACTGCCCATTGCCCCTAAAGGGGCATTTGTATAGGCATTGCCCTTAAATGGGCATTCAGCTCTTTTACTGCCCTTAAAAGGACAATCAGTTCTTTTACAGCCCATTAAATCCCTAATCTTAAAAATGAAAAAAAATTAAAAAAATAAGAAAAAATCCTAAAACTAAGCCCCAAGCGGTCCTCAGCGGCGGTCTTCAGCGGTGGCGATCCTCGGCAGCATTCAGGCTCCTCTTCATCCGATGTCTGTCGCACACTGAAAATTGAATGCAAGGTCCCACATTCAATTTGGGGTACCTTGCATTCCAATTGGCTAAAATTTTGAAATCAGCCAATAGGATTAGAGCTACTAATATCCTATTGGCTGTTCAAATCAGCCTATAATATTTCAGTAGCTCTCATCCAATTGGCTGATTTTAAAATTTCAGCCAATAGGAATGCAAGGTACCCAAATAAATATGGGATACCTTGCATTCAATCTTCAGTGTGCGACGGACGATTGCATGAAAAGGAGCCTCCATGCCCATGTGGACCGCTGCCGCTGAAGACCGCTGCTCAGAACCACCACTGAGGATCTGGGCATCGGGGAAGCCAGCTATGCACCTCCGCTCTGCGCTGCCTTCGCTCCAGATGAAGATAGAAGATGATGGAACCGCCTGGAAGAAGACCTTCTCCACCGGACTTCGGGAACTTCAGCCAATAGGAATGCAAGGTACCGTAAATTGAATGTGGGACCTTGCATTCAATTTTCAGTGTGCAATGGACATCAGATGAAGAGGAGCCTCCACACCGCTGAGGATTGCCACCGTTGAAGACCGCTGCTCCGGATCCGCACATCAGGGAAGACCGATCCGCACTGCGCCGTGCCGCCTTCACACAGGATGAAGATAGAAGATGATGGAGCCGCCTGGAAGAAGACCTTTTCCGTCGGACTTCAGGAATGGTAAGTACCTATTTGGGGCTTAGTTTTAGGATTTTTTATTATTTTTGAATTTTTTTTATTTTTAAGATTAGGGATTTAATGGGCTGTAAAAGAGCTGAATGCCCATTTAAGGGCAATGCCCATACAAATGCCCCTTTAGGGGCAATGGGTAGTTTGGTTTTTTTAGTGTTAGGTTTTTTTTATTTTGGTGGGTGTTTTTTTTTTTTTAGAGCTACTGAAATCCTATTGGCTGTTCAAATCAGCCTATAAGATTTCAGTAGCTATTATCCTATTGCCTGATTTCAAAATTTCAGCCAATAGGAATGCAAGGTACCCAAATAAATATGGGATACCTTGCATTCAATCTTCAGTGTGCGATGGACGATCACATGAAGAGGAGCCTCCATGCCCATGTGGACTGCCGCAGCTGAAGACCACCGCTCAGAACCACCGCTTAGGATCGGGAAAGCCAGCTCCACACCTCCGCTCCGTGCTGCCTTCACTCCGGATGAAGATAGAAGATGATGGAGCTGCCTGGAAGAAGACCTTCTCCACCAGACTTAAGGAACTTCAGCCAACAGGAATGCAAGGTAGCCCAAATTGAATGTGGGACCTTGCATTACATTTTCAGTGTGCAACGGACATCGGATGAAGAGGAGCCTCCACGCTGCTGAGAATTGCCACCGCTAAAGATTGCCGCTGAAGACCGCCACTGAGGACCACTGCTCCTGATCCGTGCATCGGGGAAGACCGCTCTTCACCTCGCTGCCTTCGCAAAGAATGAAGTTAGAAGATGATGGAGTCGCCTGGAAGAAGACCTTCTCCGCCGGACTTCAGGAACGGTAAGTACCTATTTGGGGATTGGTTTTAGGATTTTTTTTTTTTTTTGAGGTTTTTTTTTATTTTTAAGATTAGGGATTTAATGGGCTGTAAAAGAGCAGAATGCCCTTTTAAGGGCAATGCCCATACAAATGCCCCTTTAGGGACAATGGGTAGTTTAGGATTTTTAGTGTTAGTTTTTTTTTATTTTGGTGGGTGGGTTTTTTTTTACTGTTAGGGGGGCTTAGTATTTATTTAAATGTAAAAGAGCTGTTTAAATTAGGGCAATGCCCTACAAAAGGCCATTTTAAGGGCTATTGGTAGTTTAGTTTAGATTAGGAGGTGTTTTAATTTTATGGGGGCTTTTTTATTTTCATAGGGATTAGGTTTAATTTTGTTTATTTTTTTCAGTTATTTTAGAGTTTTTTAATTGTAGATGATTTTTTCTTAAATTTAATGTTAGGTTTTATTTAAGTGTAAGTTATTATTGGGGTTAATTTAGGGGGTGTTAGGTTAGGGGGCTTAGTAATAAAATTATTTATTTGCTTTGTGGGGGGCTTGCTGTTTAGAAGTTAATAGGTTAATTAGGTTTATTGCGATGTGGGGTTTTGGCGATTTAGGAGGTTAATTGGTTAATTAGGTTTATTGCGTTGTGGTGGTTTGGCCGTTTAGGCGTTAATAGGTTAATTAGGTTTATTGCGATGTGGGGGTTTGTCGGTTTATGGGTTAATAGGTTAATTAGGTTTATTGCGATGTGAGGGTTTGGCGGTTCAGGGGTTAATAGGTTAATTAGGTTTATTGCAATGTGGGGGTTTGGCGGTTTAGGGGTTAATATTTCAATTATGTTATTTGCGGATTAGGGGTTAATTACTTTATTATTTTGCGATGTGGGTGTTTGTGGTTTAGGTGTTTGTTAATACTTTGTGCGGGAGATTTTTTTTTTGTTATTTCGTGCGAGCGGTTATGTCTTTTTTACTTATTTCTTGTGGGCGGTTACATGTTTTTTTATTTTGTGCGGGCGGTTGCGTTTTTTTTTTTTTTTTTTTTTAAGGCTTTGGGTTTGCCTATGCTGCATCCAGGTGGATTCCGAAAATGGCACGGTGGTGAAAGAATCCACCTGTTATTATTAAGTTATTCTACCAAAAGCTTGTCACCTTATAAATGTATAGTTAGTCCAATAAAAAAAAGTATCATTGCTCAATACAATACTCTTGTTATTTTGATACACACACACACACATATATATATATGTATATAAAAACACACACTTTGGCTAGATATGTAGGAAATGTGCTTTTCATGATACTGGAAAAATCATATTTTGGTACTTGCAGCACCCCTTATCCCTTATGGGCCTTTGATGTAAAGGAATGCCCTTAGGCACCTGAACTTCTAGATTAGTGGTAAAGAAGTGGCTATCTGTGGCACCCTCAAAGTTCTGTGTTCACCTATCGAAACTTGATTTTTAACATTATAGAATAAATACTGTTTTATCCAGTGGCGTCACTAGGGGGGGGCGGGCCGCACCCGGGTGACACCCACCAGGGGTTGACACCAAAAAAAAAAAAATTTTTTTTTTTTTTTAATTTTATTGAAATTCAAAGAAATACAATGTTGAGATGCATAGATTTTTTTATTAGAGGGGCTGGCATTTGTGAACATTGGTGGGACTGGGGAAGATGTAGACACACAATTTTTTTGCCCCTTGAGCCAGTGCTGCAATTTCAACAAATAGTTTTCCTGGCTGCTTTTGCTTGTTTGTACTTTGCTTCTCCCCTGCCCAATTTCGCTATGAATGTTGTGGGCATGCCGTGGGGCTTGCAAAGTTGCGCTGCTAGCCTAAACCTGCCTGACTATCTGTGTTCACTGCTCAGTGATATGTGGAGCAGTGGAGTCACTCACTGCTGTGCTGTCTCTCTAAACGGGAACTGGCAAATCATGAGGGGATGCCTGGCACCTGACCGCATGACTGTTTGACACTGTCTTTAAAGTGAAGGAGCCACGTATGATGCCCACCAGACCATTACGGTTACGGTACACTAAGTGCACACTGAACAGGTAGGAGGGCGGGCGGGGGTCTGGGGGTGGGCAGAGTGCAGAGGTGATTGGCCATAAGAAGCGGTAGGCACGCGGCCCGGGGCTGTGCACTGACAGACTTGGAACAGAGTCAGAGAGCAGAATTTTCATAGTTTGCACCTAAAACTTTTCTTTAGTGATTTATTTTTAGAGTGCTCTGTTTATCTTTCATTTGATGCTCTGCTGAGCCAGGGAGCAGCTCTAGGCATGCGCTTTATAATTAATGCAGTGCAGTTTACATATTTTGTAAGTGTGTCTCAGTGTTTTTGTGTGTGTGTTTTTGTGTGTGTGTCTGAGTGTGTTTCCGAGTGTTTGTGTGTGCATCTGAGTATGTTTTAAGTGTGTCTGAGTGTTTGTATGTGTGTTTGCCTGTGTTTTTGTGCGTGTCTGCTTTCTGGGGGGGGGTGACACCATAACTTACCGCACCGGGTGACACCAACCCTAGTGACGCCACTGATTTTATCCTTTAAAACACACATCTGATTTAGTAAGCTTTTGAGAGCTCTAAAATGTTAGTGAATTAGCTTCATAAACCAACTCAACAAAATGGAAGAGATTTGTCGTAGTGGATGTTTCTCTGACTTATAAGTGAATCTAGGTCAAAGGTGATCATCATGACACGCAACCCTTGGCATGGTCTTTGGATTCAAATAAGGAATTTGTTAACCTAAACGTCAGCTTCCCTCTAAGGCAATTCTGTACCCTTCATTCTCAATGAAACTTGTGTGAGACTTTGGATTTGAAGGAATTTCAACAACCTGTTGAGGCTGACGTCATGTACACACCTGAGTTTGTCCCTGAAAGGGAAATGACTCAGGCAATAGCTTTGTATTGTTGATTTTGTAGGGTGTTCTCATCGTGTCGCTTTATTTCATCAGTATCTATCTGAGAACTAATGAAATCATTCAACATTAATTTGCACTATTTGCAGCAAATGGTTTATTTTGTTTTACCTGGTTTTAATATCCTAACTTCAGACTTTTTTCATGTTTCGTTTATGTATTCTATGTTAGGTTCCTAATGTCTAGTTCCTATTAAATGAACATAAAACTCAAAACTGAAACGTATAATTATTTTGGGGTATGAAATCCCAAATTAACATCTTTTTAAATTTCTTCTATTTTCAAATTTTCTTCATTCTCTTGGTATCTTTTTTTGAAAAGCAGGGTCATATAACCTCAGGAGCCGGCCCATTTCTGGAGCACTATATATGGCAGCATTTTTGCAAGAATGTTATCCATTTGCAAGAGCACAGAGTATTATGAGAGCGAAGCAAATTTGATAACAAAAGATTTTATTTTTTTTAAATTGTATTCTCTGAATCTGAATCACAAAAGAAGACGTTTGTGACAGACAAACACAGAGTTATATGCATACACACACATATACACATACACACACAGTCACAGACACATACACACACAGTCACAGACACATACACACACAGTCACAGACACATACACACACATATACACATACACACACAGTCACAGACACATACACACACAGTCACAGACACATACACACACATATACACATACACACACAGTCACAGACACATACACATACAGTCACAGACACATACACACACAGTCACAGACACATACACACAGAGTCACAGACAAACACAGAGTTAAATGCATACACACACATATACACATACACACACAGTCACAGACACATACAGTCACAGACAAACACAGAGTTATATGCATACACACACATATACACATACACACACAGTCACAGACACATACAGTCACAGACAAACACAGAGTTATATGCATACACACACATATACACATACACAGACACACACAGTCACAGACACATACACACACAGTCACAGACAAACACATAGTTATATGCATACACACACACATATACACATACACACACACACACACACACAGTCACAGACACATACACACACACAGTCACAGACAAACACAGAGTTATATGCATACACACACATATAAACATACACACACACACACAGAGTCACAGACACATACACACACACAGTCACAGACAAACACAGAGTTATATGCATACACAGACATATACACATACACACACACAGTCACAGACACATACACACACACAGTCACAGACAAACACAGAGTTATATGCATACACACACATATACACATACACACACACAGTCACAGACAAACACAGTTATATGCATACACACACATATACACATACACACACACAGTCACAGACAAACACAGAGTTATATGCATACACACACATATACACATACACACACACAGTCACAGACAAACACAGAGTTATATGCATACACACACATATACACATACACACACACACAGCCACAGACAAATAATTGTGTTTCCTATCCCTTTAAAAAGAATTTTAAATAGAAGTATTTTTATTTTATAATTTTGTAATACACATATTTTAGCAAATGTGCTTCTAATAAAAATGATCACTTTTTCAGTGATTCGTTTTATTTTACTAATAATATATGTCTCATTTAAACACATCTATATTATAAATAGAGAGCAATTGAAACAGTAGGTTATCTTGTGCTCTGCCTTTGGCAAAGAATAACGCACAAATAGTAAGTGGATCGCTAAAAATTTTAACCAAAGAATAGCTGAAACATTTTTAGCATGTACAATATTTTAAATGGTTTGAGCAGAGAGTGATATTAACGCACTGTCAGGGTTTTTCCCTGCTTTGTTTGCCATGTGCTGCTGGCAGCCATTTTACTCACCTTTCTTGCTGAATCTGGTGCATAGTGTGTGATGCTGCTCATTTCCTGCATGCCCTCTTATGGCCAGACTAATGTACATCATCCGTGTGAGACAGGTTGCAGTCTCAGAATTGTGATTGTCCAGTATGCTTTGCCCTTGCGTTGTCTCAGACCTGTTTGTGAGAGTTCCTGTTCCTGTGTATTACCTAGCTGTCTGACGTCCCTCCTGGTTCCTGATCCCTGGCTTGTTACTGACTCTGCTGTTCTCCTAGTTCCTGATTCCGGCTCGTCTGACTACTCGCTTTGGCTCCTGACTCGGCTCGTCTGACTACCAGCTCTGGTTTTGAATCCTGGCTTGTTATTTGACTTGTGGACTTTATATTATTTTTGTTATTAATAAAGGTGTTATTATTTTTACACTTCTTGTCTCAGTCTGATACCTGGCACCCTGACACGCACACACTGTGCTCATAATACAAGTAGGGAGTTAAGTGTTGCGCTTAAGCGCAAACCAAAATACTGCTGTAAATTTAATAATTTTTTAAACCTGTTAACGATTATCACCTGATAGTTTGCATTTCAAAACACACTAAAATGCTATCGGCTAGATTTAGAGTTTGGCGTTAGCCGTCAAAACCAGCGTTAGAGGCTCCTAACGCTGGTTTTGGGCTACCGCTGGTATTTAGAGTCAGTCAGGAAAGGGTCTAACGCTCACTTTCCAGCCGCAACTTTTCCATACCGCAGATCCCCCTACACCATTTGCGTATCCTATCTTTTCAATGGGATCTTTCTAACGCCGGTATTTAGAGTCTTGGCTGAAGTGAGCGTTAGAAATCTAACGACAAGACTCCAGCCGCAGAAAAAAGTCAGGAGTTAAGAGCTTTCTGGGCTAACGCCGGTTCATAAAGCTTTTAACTACTGTGCTCTAAAGTACACTAACACCCATAAACTACCTATGTACCCCTAAACCAAGGTCCCCCCACATCGCCGCCACTCTATTAAATTTTTTTAAAACCTAATCTGCCGACCGCACACCGCCGCTACCTACGTTATCCCTATGAACCCCTAATCTGCTGCCCCTAACACCGCCGACCCCTATATTATATTTATTAACCCCTAATCTGCCGCCCCCAATGTCGCCTCCACCTACCTACAATTATTAACCCCTAATCTGCCGACCGGACCTCACCGCCACTATAATAAATATATTAACCCCTAATCTGTCCTCCCTAACATCGCTGACACCTAACTTCAAGTATTAACCCCTAATCTGCCGACCGGACCTCACCGCTACTCTAATAAATTTATTAACCCCTAAAGCTAAGTCTAACCTTAACCCTAACACCCCCCTAAGTTAAATATAATTTAAATCTAATGAAATAAATGAACTCTTATTAACTAAAGTATTCCTATTTAAAGCTAAACACTTACCTGTAAAATAAACCCTAATATAGCTACAATATAAATTATAATTATATTGTAGCTATTTTAAGATTAATATTTATTTTACAGGCAACTTTGTAATTATTTTAACCAGGTACAATAGCTATTAAATAGTTAATAACTATTTAATAGTTACCTAGTTAAAATAATTACAAAATTACCTTACAAAATTAAAATAAATCCTAACCTAAGTTACAATTAAACCTAACACTAGTACACTACACTATCAATAAATTAATTAAATAAAATACCTACAATTATATACAATTAAACCTAACACTACACTATCAATAAATTAATTAAATACAATACCTACAAATAAATACAATGAAATAAACTAACTAAAGTACAAAAAATAAAAAAGAACTAAGTTACAAAAAATAAAAAAATATTTACAAACATTAGAAAAATATTACAACAATTTTAAACTAATTACACCTACTCTAAGCCCCCTAATAAAATAACAAAGCCCCCCAAAATAAAAAAAATGCCCTACCCTATTCTAAAATTAAAATAGAAAAGCTCTTTTACCTTACCAGCCCTTAAAAGGGCCCTTTACGGGGCATGCCCCAAAGAATTCAGCTCTTTTGCCTGTAAAAAAAAAACATACAATACCCCCCCCAACATTACAACCCACCACCCACATACCCCTAATCTAACCCAAACCCCCCTTAAATAAACCTAACACTAAGCCCCTGAAGATCTCCCTACCTTGTCTTCACCACACCGGGTTCACCGATCGGTCCAGTAGAGGCTCCGAAGTCTTCATCCAAGCCCAAGCGGGGGCTGAAGATGTCCATGATCCGGCTGAATTCTTGATCCAAGCGGGAGCTGAAGAGGTCCATGATCCGGCTGAAGTCTTCATCCAAGCGGGAGCTGAAGAGGTCCATGATCCGACTGAAGTCTTCATCCAAGCGGGAGCTGAAGAGGTCCATGATCCGGCTGAAGTCTTCTATCAAGCGGCATCTTCAATCTTCTTTCTTCCGGATCCATGTTCATCCCGCCGACGCGGAACATCCATCTTCACCGACGACTTCCCGACAAATGACAGTTCCTTTAAGGGACGTCATCCAAGATGGAGTCCCTCGAATTCCGATTGGCTGATAGGATTCTATCAGTCAATCGGAATTAAGGTAGGAAAATTCTGATTGGCTGATGGAATCAGCCAATCAGATTCAAGTTCAATCCGATTGGCTGATCCAATCAGCCAATCAGATTGAGCTTGCATTCAATTGGCTGTTCCGATCAGCCAATAGAATGCGAGCTCAATCTGATTGGCTGATTGGATCAGCCAATCGGATTGAACTTGAATCTGATTGGCTGATTCCATCAGCCAATCAGAATTTTCCTACCTTAATTCCGATTGGCTGATAGAATCCTATCAGCCAATCGGAATTCGAGGGACTCCACCTTGGATGACGTCCCTTAAAGGAACCGTCATTCGTCGGGAAGTCGTCGGTGAAGATGGATGTTTCGCGTCGGCGGGATGAACATGGATCCGGAAGAAAGAAGATTGAAGACCCCGCTTGGAAGATGACATCGCCCGGATGGAAGACTTCTTCAGCGCCACTTGGAGGATCACTTCATCGAATGGAAGACTTCTTCAGCGCCGCTTGGAGGATCACTTCTGCCGCTCCGGATCTCCTCTTCAGTTCCATCGGTGGCTCGGCTGAGTGAAGACGACTCAAGGTAGGAAGATCTTCAGGGGGGTAGTGTTAGGTTTTTTTAAGGGGGGTTTGGGTTAGATTAGGGGTATGTGGGTGGTGGGTTTTAATGTTGGGGGGGTATTGTATGTTTTTTTATACAGGCAAAAGAGCTGAATTCTTTGGGGCATGCCCCGCAAAGGGCCCTTTTAAGGGCTGGTAAGGTAAAAGAGCTTTGAACTTTTTTAATTTAGAATAGGGTAGGGCATTTTTTTATTTTGGGGGGCTTTGTTATTTTATTAGGGGGCTTAGAGTAGGTGTAATTAGTTTAAAATTGTTGTAATATTTTTCTAATGTTTGTAAATATTTTTTTATTTTTTGTAACTTAGTTCTTTTTTATTTTTTGTACTTTAGTTAGTTTATTTAATTGTATTTATTTGTAGGTATTGTATTTAATTAATTTATTGATAGTGTAGTGTTAGGTTTAATTGTAGATAATTGTAGGTATTTTATTTAATTAATTTATTGATAGTGTAGTGTTAGGTTTAATTGTAACTTAGGTTAGGATTTATTTTACAGGTAATTTTGTAATTATTTTAACTAGGTAGTTATTAAATAGTTAATAACTATTTAATAGCTATTGTACCTGGTTAAAATAAATACAAAGTTGCCTGTAAAATAAATATTAATCCTAAAATAGCTAAAATATAATTATAATTTATATTGTAGCTATATTAGGGTTTATTTTACAGGTAAGTGTTTAGCTTTAAATAGGAATACTTTAGTTAATAAGAGTTAATTTATTTCGTTAGATTTAAATTATATTTAACTTAGGGGGTGTTAGTGTTAAGGTTAGACTTAGCTTTAGGGGTTAATACATTTATTAGAGTAGCGGTGAGGTCCGGTCGGCAGATTAGGGGTTAATACTTGAAGTTAGGTGTCGGCGATGTTAGGGAGGGCAGATTAGGGGTTAATACTATTTATTATAGGGTTAGTGAGGCGGGAGTGAGGCGGATTAGGAGTTAATAACTTTATTATAGTAGCGGTGAGGTCCGGTCGGCAGATTAGGGGTTAATAAGTGTAGGTAGGTGGAGGCGACGTTGGGGGCGGCAGATTAGGGGTTAATAAATATAATATAGGGGTCGGCGGTGTTAGGGGCAGCAGATTAGGGGTTCATAGGGATAACGTAGGTTGCGGCGGTGTACGGAGCGGCAGATTAGGGGTTAAAAAAAATATGCAGGTGTCAGCGATAGCGGGGGCGGCAGATTAGGGGTTAATAAGTGTAAGGTTAGGGGTGTTTAGACTCGGGGTACATGTTAGGGTGTTAGGTGCAGACTTAGAAACTGTTTCCCCATAGGAAACAATGGGGCTGCTGTAGGAGCTGAACGCTGCTTTTTTGCAGGTGTTAGGTTTTTTTTCAGCTCAAAATGCCCCATTGTTTTCTATGGGGGAATCGTGCAAGAGCACGTTTTTGAAGCTGGCCGCGTCCGTAAGCACCGCTGGTATTGAGAGTTGCAGTGGCGGTAGATTATGCTATACGCTCCCTTTTTGGAGCCTAACGCAGCCCTTCTGTGAACTCTAAATACCAGCTGTATTTAAAATGTGCGGGAGAAAAAAAGCCAGCGTTAGCTACGCGGGTCGTTACCGACAAAACTCTAAATCTATCCGTATGGAAATAAAATATTTAAGTTATAATTAAACTTAAAACTTAGGCACCAAATGTTTATTAATGAAAATAAGGTTTTATGGTAGAATTAAATGGATATGATATATATTTGTAAGTGTGTACTGTATGTATGTATTTGTTCAGATATGTGTGCATGTATGTATGTGTCAAGTTTTTTATGCTTAAAGGGAAATTAAACCTTTCGTGATTCAGATAGAGCATGCAATTTTAAACAACTTTCTAATTTACTCCTATTATCAATTTTTTTTACTCCTATTATCAATATTTTTTGTTCTCTTGCTATCTTTATTTGAAAAAGAAGGTATCTAAGCTAAGGAGCAAGACAATTTTTGGTTCAGACCCTGGACAGCACTTGTTTATTGGTGGGTGAATTTATCCACCAATCAGCAAGAACAACCCAGGTTGTTCACCAAAAATGGGCTGGCATCTAAACTTACACTCTTCCTTTTCAAATAAAGATACAAAGAGAATGAAGAAAATTTGATAATAGGAGTAAATTAAAAAGTTGCTTAAAAATGCATGCTCTATCTGAATCACGGAAGGAAAAAAAAAATTAGTTTCAGTTTCCCTTTAAATGGAAATGAAACCTAAACTTTTCTTTCATGCAATTTTAAACAATGTTCTAATTTATTTCTAATAAAACACATTTCTTCATTCTCTAGGTATCTTTTGTTGAAAAGCAGGGCCATAAGCTCAGGAGAGTTCACGTGGCTGGAGCACAATATGGCAGCAGTTTTGCAAGAATGTTACCCATATGCAAAAGCCCTGGATGGCAGCCCTATTTCCTGCCATGTATACTTGCCTAGGTATCTCTTTAACAAAGAATAACATTGAACAAAGTAAATTTGGAGGCATAGTGGAAGATTTTTAAAAATGTTATGCTCTGTCTGAATCACAAAAGAAAAATGTATGTGTTTTATATCATTGAAACAGTATAGCACAGAGCTAAATTAATATCTCCATGCTTGAGTCGATTATTTGTGTTCCAAATGCTTATTCCTCAAGCGTCCTCTGACATGAGTTTTACTGTATGCCCCATAGAGGTCTATTATTTATTACACCCTCTCTATCTGACATGCAGATTATAGCACACACTAGACTTTTGCTCGGCCTATAAACAATAGCTTTGGACATGTAATATAAGTGTAAAAATATTATCAATACTGGTTGTGCTTGAGCGATAAAATATCACTAACATTTTTGGGTTCCACATGTAATCTAGACCCGCGTCTGCTTAGAGCCAGTGGTGGCATTGTATTTGTCAGTAATCATGAAAACTGACCCTTTGCAGACGAAAGTGTGTTTGAATTAGGGTGCATACTGCACAGAACCTATGTACATATGTTCTATAAAAGCTATCACTGTAACATTTAAAATCCTGCACTATGGAATTTTTGCAGTGCTATAATAAATTATAATATTTTAAAATTGTAATGCAATAATTTGTGTTTCAAGTTTGAGTGTTCTGTACCTTTTACAACACTTCACCTGTGCTGCCATAAGATTACTTGCTACAGACCTAACAGGGCTGTTACAACACAGTATTTGAGTTCTGTTCTCGTGATCACACCTGAGATTGGTAAAATCACACTGCACAAAAAGGAGAAATCAAACCCTGCAGACTCTCCCCTTTTTTATTGTTACTTGGGCTTAGAAATCTACAGTATTTGTCATGTTTAATGTATTGGGCCCAATTCACTAAAGCTTTCTGCTCAGGTGAGATTATCTAAAAAGATGCATTAGTACTATGAGGTCCTTCACAATATGCTGGAAAAGCTGTGTATCTTGCTACGGGCCAAAGGGGGCACGCAACGATTGGAGGAAGACAGATTTGTCATTGATATGCTAAATACAGAATGAGATGTGGGTGGAGGATCAGTGGTCTGTTTACAAAGACACTTCTATTTTTGAAATACTTACCCTTTAGTTATGGTAAAGTTTAATGACTTAAAGTGCCCGTTCTTTATTATTATTTTTAGATACTGGACTTTAAATCATTAAACTTTACAATCACTTTAAAACATACTGCAAGAAAGATGTCTATAAACATAATCTGATTAAACATTTGTTTGGCGCACACTGCATTTAACAAAATAAATAAAGATGCTGCCCAGGTGCTGTAAGTGGCGTGAGTACCACGCCAAGAGTGTATATTATGTTTTTTGTTTAAAAATTGGAACACCATATTATCTCAGCAACCTTCATGACGTGTTAAATTTATAGCCTTGTGGCAAAATAGACACATCAACAGTTCACGTGAATCGGTGCAATCAGTTGCATTTATGGATACAATATTATCAGATTTACAGATTTTTTTCTACAATTTTCAATTTTCTTCTGTTGTTAAATTTATTTTCGGTTGTTAAAGTTATATCGGTATTCTTTGTAGAATTTTTTTAAATTAATAATAACACTATTATTGTCACTGTCTGCCAGTACCCAGTTTACTAAAAAATTAAAAAAAAAATTTCTGTAGTTTAGCTGGCCCCTCTCAATACCCTACCCCTCTCCCTCCCAGATCCCTTTCCCAATACTTATACCCCCTCTCCCTCCTTCCCTTACACTAAAGATGTTCCATAGTGTAGTGGTCCCACCCACTCCCGCCCCCTCACGAGCGTGCCCGCCCCTCACACGTGCTCCCGGACCCATCATCCCCGCTAACAGAAAGTTCAGGAACTCTACCAGCACATGGTCGCCCACCCGCTTCCCTGCTACCTCTCCAACGCCACCAATGATCGGCACCATCACTGGCCAATGCAGAGAGGGCCACAGAGTGTCTCTCTCTGCATCGGTTGCTTAAAAAAGGTATTGCAGGATTTCTCAATATTGAGGCATCACTGCAATACTGCGATCACAATTGCTTCCAGCGCTTGAAACCCCTGAAGATGTGCCAGGCACGTCCTTGGTCATTAACGACCGTTTTTTTTGTAAGACGTGCCTGGCAAGTCCTTGGTGATTAAGGGATTAATCTGTCCAGTATTTTGCATATATATTGCTTTCTTTAATAAAGTTTGAATTTTGGACTTGGTAGACATAAACATCTATGGTTAAGCATTGTGTTGTGTGGGATGTTAGATCATTTGGGGTCTTCTTTGCAGGTGTAGCCTTTTTAATGCAATACTAATTAAGTGTGGGTTTTAAGTTTATGACACAACCCCTGGATAACGGATTTTTATCTTTTCTTTGTTGCTGTGTATACAGCAGTACATTTCACACCTAGGACACCTTAAAAGTATACATATACAGTATATATATATATATATATATATATATATACCCTCTGAGAATGGTTGATGCTTATGTTTATAGTTATAGTGGTTTTTATATTTCTTATTTTAGACGTTATGGAAAGAAGTTTAAGATAAAAGGTTCCTGCACTATAAATAATAACTTTTCCACTATAATAAAAACGAAAGATCACCAAATACAGACATCTAAAAAAAATTACATCATAAGGAAGTCTGCAATCAATATAATACATGACTAGTTTTTGCAGAAGTAGAAGAAAAAAGACTGGAGTCATCAATTTCTTCAGAAGGCAAGACCCAGAAAATGTGTTATTAAACAAAATTAGAATTATTTTTCCAGAGGAACCGAAAGTGTCATCATTATTATTAACAGTTATTTGTAGAGCCCCAACAGATTCTGCAGGGCTATAAACATAGGCATGATATGCAGGTAACATTTATAGGGAACAGGTGGGTAGAGGGCCCTGCCAAGAGTTGCACTGTTGTAGTTAGCTCTCATGAAGGTGATCTAACAACAGCTGGGCTCCTAGGCTTACATGCTAAGGGGGTTCAAGGGGATAACAAAGGAGGAGAGGCACTGAGGTTAGAAAAGGTTAGCATGTTGTTGTAATGCATCCCTGAACAGTAGGGTATTTAAGGAGTGCTTGAAACCTGTCAAGGTATTTGAAATATTATTAAATAATATATAGAGGTATATTTGTCTTTATTTGATAGATCTGTGGATGTGAACATGGTCTGTAGGACAAAGGATTGTTTCTAGGAAATCTTCCCCACTCCAATTGCACAGGAGACATTCTTGGCTGAAAGGAGAACAAAGGATTATCTCTGGGAGACCTCACACACTCAATATGTTAAATTATGCAATTGTATAATTTAGCAAGGAACTAAAATATAACACAGTTTCAGGATACAGGCAAATATATGGAGACGAAATGTCTGAATTACCCTTTTGGAACTGATCAAAATCATAGAGAAACAACTTTATGCACATGGGTATTAATTATCAAATACACATCTGCACTGCTGGCTAAACAGGAAATATGCTGTTTTAAAGACTTTTACAATTCCTCATGGATTGACCCCATGTGGAGCAATAAAGGCCTTGGGAAACACAGACAAATGCTAAGGTGTGACTCTGGAAGTTCACGTAAGCAGACAGCAAATAAACATTTATTTTTTTTCTCTCTCTGTTTAAATACATGCCCCAGAATGTATTAAATATAGAAATTTAGGAAATTGTCTAATTCTATATTATTATTACATGGGTATTTGCTAAGCTTGGGAGGTAACTGTTTTAGTCAGTCAAAAATGTGTAATAACCTCTGTTTTGCTTATATTTTTCAGACAGATAAATTCAGATATACATAGAAATGATATATATGTTTTGAAAACACAAAAGATCTTACTTAGCCTCTGTGTTTTTAAGAATATAAATAAATACTTATGGACCATACACATATTAATGATTGGATAATCTCTAATAATTATTTCTATTTTTATTGCAGACAACCATTGGTCATGAGCATCAATCTTAGAAAGAGACGGAATGCCGCATGAAATGAATTAAGTCATATCATATAAACATACAAATAAATGTTTATAAAGTTTCACATACATCTTTTAAAATATAGGGAGATGAAAATATGGAAGTTACTTTGATGTGATATGACTATGAGATATATATTTGATGTGATATAACTATGAAATATAAGTTATTTTAATATAATGTTAGATATGTGATGTTTCATATCAAAATGATCAGAAAATTCATTAAGATATAACTTATCCAAAACAAATATTATGAATAGCTGTCGCAGTAAATTATGATAAAATTAATAACCATTTCATAGAAATACTGACTTAAGTTGTTTCAAATGTTGCTGTGTCTGTTTGTGCTGCCACCTGGTGTTATGTTGCGAGAACTACAGCCAGAAGGTTCTCTCTGGCTGTTAAAAATGAAATTTCCAAGGGCCAATCCGATTTAGACTTCCCAGATAACCAATGGGAAGGTCAGCTCCCGCAGGGCCACCCACAATTTACCAGTGATGGGAAAACCAAATAAAAAGTGAATGCAATGGAGAGAAAGGGACAGATTTTCTGCTGAAGCTAAAACTTGTAACTGGTTCCCGCTGGTGTGAGATACTACTTTACTTGAGCAAAGCTAATCTACCCTTCTCATTGATTGCGATATACACTTATTGGTGATCTGAGGTAAAATAATTCCTACCAAGGAACATCGGATATCGACTGCTTTTTACTTTGGTAACGTATTCAAGGTTTTGTAAGATAAGTTATATGCATAGTTAATTTGTATTTAATAGATTTAAAGAGCAGATTATACTTTTAAATCTGTATCTGATTGGCTAAGTAACTCATCTATACAAGTTCTGATATTGTCAGTTAATTTTGTATTAGGATAAATTGCAATTAAATAGCAGAATATATATTATCCTATTGTTTTATAAACACTGTTTAGAATTGTATTGCTTGGATGTTAAAGGTTTTTAGTCCCATTGTGTTAAATAAATAAAAGGCTGAATTGTGAAGGTATATTTTTCTGGGTTTTGTAAGAAGGATAGCATATCTTAAGAGTTGGTTTTAACGCATATACATTTTGTTTCATTTCCTTTTATTGCAAATATACTTCAATATGTTTATGGATATTAACTAAATAAAAGAATTCAGATATTTATATTAATTGTATGGTCTAGTAGGTGCATGGTTGATAAGGGTTTCTATTTCTTTGTATTGTGTTTATAACCCTGCCATAAACTTATATATATTATTTGGAAAGCACTACTAAGATTTTCATAAATATACTGACATAATAATTGGAGGCACTGCTGAGATTTATTAATATTCCATCATAATTGATATAATATATTTGTAAGTAAATAGAAATTATTATAAAAGAGAAAAAAAAAAAATCATATTTCGATATTAATATTTTGAAGATATAATTTTTTTTTGAGAAGTTGAAATATTAATTTTCATGTTTCGAGATTGACATTAATATCTTGAAATATTATTAAAGATTAATTTTGAAAAATTAATAAAAATATTAATTTTTCATATTTCAAAATTAATCAAAAATATTGATTTTTCATATTTTCAAAGTTAATCAAAAGTATTAATTTTTCATATTTCGAAATATTAATTTTTCATATTTCAAAATTAATAATTTTTTTTTTTTGAAATATAAAATTTTTCCTTCTCTCTTTTTATTGGCAAAAATTGTATTAGCGTTTTAGTTTAACTAAGTACTAAACCAATATAATAATGTCTGTAGCCAGAAGTGACTCATTTAATTCTATACATAGCAATGAAATTGGTCCCATAACCATACCTATTACTAAAGGTCAGGTCCTTAAGAAAGATATCTTAAGTTACCTTAAAGGGAAGTTTAATATTGCGGGTGAATTAAATGATTTTATGGATATGCTTGAAACTAGGGCTAAAAATATTACCGTTAATAATAATATGTGGAATGAAGAGAATGAATTCTTCCAGGAATTATTAATGATTAATCAATGCGAAGCTCCCAAAAAGCGAGATGAACTAATACTAAAATCCTGGCCCCTTTTAATATGCATAATTGACGAAATGTCGTTTTGTGTCACAGACAAACGATTGCAAATACAGGAGCTAGAAAATAGTATTCGTTCCTCGCGCAGACGCGAAGAGGGTTTAAAAATAGCCAAAAATAAAATGGATGAATTTGCCCAAAACCTAGCCACCTTAGATAAGCACAATATGGACTTAATCGCGCAGATACAAGATTTAAATAAACAGCTTGCGCAAAGCCAGAGAGAATTAAGCGATTTAAAAAGGTCATATCGCCATAATGAAAACCCCTATATTAGCAATGAGAATAATACAGATAATGCTAACTCCTTTAGCGAACGCGTCAGGGACGAGGTACGAAAATATATAGAACAACATAGACAAATGACCCCTAACGGGTCAGAAGTAGATTTCCCAAATAGACAATCCCCTCAGGATGTAAATCCAGAGGACAGCTGTAGCGCAGCTGATGCGGGGGAGGGAAACTCTAACAGAGAATCCCAAAATAAGTCTGATAAAGTCTATGATTCCCATAAAATAATCACCTTCGTACAACGCGCAGTACCTATATTCTCCAATAAGGGAACAACATCTGTAATTGATCATTTACAGGCTTTTGAAAATGCGTTAGCTATAATGAATGTTACAAGTGAGAAATTGAAAATTGAATTTCTACCTTGGGTATTTGACAGTAAGCATCACAAATTCTTTGCCTCACTAAAGGATATGAATATTCATTCCTGGAATGGGGTAAAACAACAATGCAGAAAAGAATTCGGGCAATATCGCACTAAAACTGCCGCGAAAATAGCGGTATATGGTTTAAAGTGTCGTGCAAATCAGAGTCCAGTATGGCTGAAGATAATCCCAGATTTGATGGCTCAGAATTTGTAAATTTATTTTTTGAAGCATTGCCTACACCCATCAAAATTAACTTACCTAGAGATTTTGATGAGGACTGCTCATTGGAATGGCTGATCAAAGAGAGTACAAAATTATACTCTATTCAGCAATCCAGTGAACAGGGGGTGAAAAAGGAGTCAAAACCCAAAATTGTGGCAGAAACTAGGGTGTCACCTAGCCCCCTCAATTTGGAGTCTAACAAGAGGACTTATGCAGAGGTGGCCAGTCAAAACAGGCCATCTCCACAGAGGTTTAATTCCGCCCCTCCGCCTACACAGGTTGAGGCGCAGGGAGACTATAACCAAAGTGGGGGACATAATCGGGTGAATAATTACTCACAAAGAGAATACTCGCCAAATAATTGGTATCCACGCAAGGGTAGATACAATAGACGGCGAAGATATTCTCAGGGTAACCAGACACCCCAGGTATATAATGGTCCCCAAAGTACTAATGCTGAACAAGCTGAACCCCAGGGGCAACCACGCCAGAATAGAAATAGTGGCCCTGATTCTGAGGGAACCCAATGGTCCAGGAATCAGTACAATGGGGCACCAAGAGATAGGCCCAGGGGTAGAGGTAACTTGTACAATCAGGTAGATATGCTGTTTACCCAATTAAATCGGTTGAGCGAACAAATCGCTAATATGAGTCAAAAATCTACGGCTCAGCAACCGAACAATACTTTTTTAGGGGTACAGCCAGTGGTCAGCAGTGGACCACAGGCACAGTCATAAATACTGCAGTATCACCTGAAGGGGAGGGGAGAGATATACAAAATGTAGTAATAAATATCAATGATACTAATCATGTTATCTCCCCACAGACCGGAAACGGACAGATTAGCTGTGACAATGAGCGACATCAGCCGGGAAAAATTAACCAAACTTTTCCTCTGCAGTGTTCTCTTAACATTATTTCCACAGATGCAATACACAAGAACCCAGCTGACCTTGTCATAGGGGAAACAGGTAGGTATGAAATTTCCTCTGCATCGAATGACACAACAGATCCAGGTAAAACGTGGCGAAGCCCACAGATGTACAAGAATGCAAATTTTATGTGTGAAATGATAGAAACTGCAGGAAGATATTATGTACTAGTTGAGCTGCAAGATTCAGTCTCCAACCCTATCAGGGGATTAATTGACACTGGGTCACAGGCAACTATCTTATCCCACAGGTACTACACACAGCTAAATGAGCTAACACCCCACAAACCCAAAATAAGAGAATTTGACGGTTCTCTAATAGGTGTTGGGGGTGACTCCCTAAAAGTCTACGGTACTGCCTGGTTAAAATTTAAATTGGGGAACAGGGTCATAAGACACCCTGTCATTATAGTGGATCTGCCAACTGATCGTTTAATTATTGGTAGTGATCTCCTGAAACGATTAAGCACCATAATTGATTGCATAAATAATGTAATTTGGTCGCAAGTTAAACGGCCTATCAATTATGAAAAATCTGGTATATCTCGCACCCGACATAGCTGTCACGTGGTGGAAGAGAAACCAGATGCTGTGGAGATTCATTTCAGGAATAACTCTGTACCTGAAATCACTATTCTACAAATAGATGATCAGACTCCTTTTAGTGGCTCTGATGGTAATACTTTTAAAATTTCGCCCGGAAAGATAGCGAATATCTCCCTAGATGGCGATATATTAACCATATCACTCCACAAGGGGGATCCTAAAATCCCTAAAGGGGGAGACCATGCTCAATACCTCACAGGAATTGAGAGAGTTAAAGAGGATCTATTTATCCCTATACAAGTGCATGACCTTGGTAAAACCAAGTATGCTAAAATAAACTTAAAACAGGAAGCTAGCTATATAAGCGAAGGTTTATTAGTCCAAATAGCTGAACCTAAAGTGATTAAATATCTTTCTCCCCAAGACCACAGTGTCAACGGCCTGGATGACAGGTCTGAAAGCTATAACATCACAGCTAAGTGCTTATTATCTATCTCTATTGGGAATAAGTCAGTGAAGCACCTGTTTTTAGTTTTAAATACTCCCCATAATCAAATATACATTGGCAATGATATCTTACATAGATATGCCATACAAATAGATTTGATTAATTCTTGCCTCTGGAGCAGGTTAAAGGGGGACCCTGAAGTATTTCAGGATGAAAATGCAGCCCTGAAATCAAACCAGCAATTGCCATATGCTGTGAATATGCAGGTATCTAGCGATGTTATAATTCCTGCTGGGGCTGATAAATTTCTTTTACCCTTACAGGTAAAGAGAGGTCAGAAATTAAAAACTTCTGAAACACTGATTTGCCTCTCCCATAGAATACAAAATCTGGGTGTCACAGTAACCTACACTCCTATGGTGAATATTGGAACTATTCCAATACATATTATTGTGCATAACATGACCCCACAGGATATAACCTTATCCAAGGGAACTACCATAGGATATGCACTGGAATCAAGTTATTACACTTTTGGATTCCAGAATAATGTAATTGGGCTAATACCTGAAGGATACCTAACTGAAGAACAATTAATAGAACAATCCTTTGCATCTATGCCAGAGGGTCTATTTAATGTTCAATCTATTTATCCCTTCAGCTCAGAGGAAGGCATCTGTAAAATTGAAGAAGCCTCTCTAGTGTTTGATCAGCCAATCAAACAGCAAGATTACCCCAATGCCCAGAGTCATGGGAGCAATGTAAATTATAATCAAGGGGATCTCACCTCTAGGTTGGAAGAAGCCTATGAAATAGGACAGCCTGAAATCTTTCCAGGATTTCAGCAAATAGTCGAAGAGCAAATATCCTTAGCTAATGGCTGTTCCAGCGATGACGAACGCCAACAGCTGCGAGAACTCCTAATGGAATACAAGGATATTTTCGCTAAGGATTCTTATGACTGTGGTACTACAGACTTGCACATTGCAAGAATACAAACAGATCCCGATGCGCCACCTGTATTTGTCAAACAATACAGACTTCCCTTAGCCTCATATGATTCTCTTGCAGAGATCATAAGGAATTTGGAAGAAAGAGGTATTATCAGACAGGTGCACAGCTCTTATAATAACCCTATTCTAGGTGTCCTTAAGCCCAATGGACAATGGCGTTTGTGTGCTGACTTAAGACAGCTAAACAAACGAGTATACATGTCTGGCTGGCCTGTACCATACATTGACCAGTGCCTAGCACAAATGCAGGGATCCAAAATATTCACTGCCATTGATTGTGCACAGGGATATTGGACCATAAAGGTACATGAAGAGGACCAATATAAGCTAGCATTCTCCTTCCAAAAGGTCCAATATGCATTTCAAAGACTTCCTTTTGGATACATAAATTCTGGACATGAATTTGCCGTATTCATGCATAAGGCTATGCCTGATGCACTGGAAAGGGGGACCTTATCTTATGTTGATGATGTTTTAATCAAAAGCACAGACTTTGAAAAACACATCGCAGAGCTTAAACACGTCCTCAGCCAACTTAAAAGGGCAGGTGTCAAATTATCCCTACAAAAAGCTCAATGGTGCCGCACTCGTGTAAACTTCTTGGGACATGAAGTTACCTCTGACGGATTAAATCCCCAGATGTAAAAGGTGGAAGCGATAGTGAATTCTAAAAACCCAACTAACTTAAAGGAATTGAGATCATTCCTGGGTATGACAAATTATTCTCGCAAATTCATTGATAATTATGCGGAATTAGCTAAACCACTACTGCTTCTTCTGAAGAAAGATGTGAAATGGCCCTGGAGTGAGTCTCAAGAGACAGCCATCAGAGAGCTGAAAAGAAAACTCACTCAAGCACCTTGCTTAGCGTACCCTGAAGGTGGTAAACCTTTCTTCTTAGAAACCGGTTACACAGATGTAAGCATGAGTGCTGTGTTATACCAAAAGCATGATAATTTGAACAAAGCCATTGCTTATGCGAGCAAAAATCTATCCCCAGTAGAAATAAAGTTCAACGATTGCGAAAAAGCCCTCTTATCTACTGTATGGGCTCTACAAAATTTCCGCAGCTATATACAGGGCGAGAAAATTATTGTAGAAACGGCCCACCAGCCTTTGCTATATTTGCAAAGTGAAAGAATAAGAGATGGAAATTTGTCAAATAGCCGCATAACAGCGTGGACTCTTTCCTTGCAAGGCTGGCCATTAGAAATTCGCTACAAACAGAATAAAAAGAATCCAGTTGCACAAGGGCTTGCTGAGCTCCACGACTGTACTGCTAGAGATCCTGGGGAAGAATTATCAGAAGATGATTTTCTGGAGGAACAATTGCTTTCCCCATATAAAATGTACAATGAGGACCATTGTCAAACATTACCTTGGGTATATGTTGATGGTTGTTCTTACCATGCCACTATTGATAATGAGCGCAGATTAGTCGCTGGCATTGGTATAACGGGGGCAAATGGATTCCCAAATATATCTATAGGTTTCAACATTGGACCAAGATCCAGTCAAGTTGCTGAACTAACTGCTGTTTTCAAAACCATTGAAATGGCTATTGAACATGGTATTCATGAATTTGTGATCATAACTGACTCAAATTATGTGCATGACAGTTTTGTTGAATACCTGCCAACTTGGAAAAGAAATGGCATGCAGAAAAGCAATAACAAACCAGTCAAGCATGGCAAGTTGTTCTGCGAGATTGATAATCTGGTAGTATCCAATGATTTAACCATACACTGGAAAAAGACCAAGGGTCATTCCAGAGTTCTAGGTCCTGATAAGGAAGGCAATGACCTTGCGGATTCATTAGCCAAACAAGGAGCCATAACTGGAGAACTCCTTAATATTGACCACTTAATGGGTGCAATTCAGGTAGAAGCCATTACCAGAAACCAGGCAAAACAACAGAGTGAGCCTAATTTGGTACAATGGAGTCAGGATTCTCCTAGTGAGGACCTGATCACTAGTCAAAAAGAAGACCCCATTGTAGGCATCTTCTATAAACACGTAGAAGATCCTGAAAGCAACCCCATCTCAAAAGATGATTGCATTGGCAAAGAAGATCTTAGAATCTTAATAAAATCTAAATCACAATTCAAGTTACAGGATGGTTTGTTAATTAGAACCTCCAAAACTGGCATCCAGCAGTGGGTAGTACCCACCAAGTTCAGGGGTCTAATGCTTCAACATGCCCATGATGCTCCCACATCTGGTCATCGTGGTGCCAAACTCACGTATGAAATATTGCGTGATTACGCTTTTTGGCCACACATGTTGAAAGATGTTCAAACCTACTGTCAAGGGTGTTTAATTTGCCCACAGTTCCAACCCACTGCACCAACACATAGAGCGCCATTGCAGAAAAGGGGGATGGTAATGCCATGGTCAGATATACAAATTGATTTTATTGGTCCGGTAACAAGGTCATCAAGAGGTAACAAGTACATGTTAACAGTGACATGCCTGTTCACTAAATGGGTAGAGTGCATTAGTGCACCTAACAATAGTGCTGAAACATGTGCAGCATTGCTCATCAACCATATATTTTCCAGATTTGGTCTGCCCCAAAGAATCGAGTCAGATCGGGGGACCCACTTCACTAGCGAAGTGATGACAAAAATGTGGAAAATACTAGGGGTTAAAAGAAAGCTCCATATTGCTTATAGAGCTGCCTCAAGTGGTGGTGTAGAGCGTTACAACCAGTCCATTGTTAAAATCCTCAAAAAGTTTGTGAGTGAAACAGGTAAAGACTGGGATGTAAAACTACCTCTAGTCTTAATGGCATTAAGAGCAACTCCAAGTAGTGCTACCAAAATGTCACCTTTTGAGCTGATGACTGGTAGAAGAATGGTTCTACCTCAGCATCTATTGTACCGTACATCAGACCAAAACTTGATAAACGCTGCCAATACACATCAATATGTGGAAAACCTAAGAAAGCACCTGCAATATGCCTTTGCATTTGCTCAAAGGAATTTAGAAAGAGCCACAACTGCCACTAAGACCTATTATGATCTCAAAACATCCAAAAAGGAATATGAAATAAATGATAAAGTTTATCTTTATAACTTTGGAAGAGATCAGGTTAGGGAGAAGAAATTTCTTCCCTCATGGAAAGGTCCTTTCGTCATTACTGACAAAATATCTCCAGTGGCCTATAAAATACGGATCCCCAAAAATGAAAGTTTCATAGATAAATGGGTCCATATCAATCAATTGCGAGCGTGTCATCCCAGATCCCAACTACAAGTCATAGAGGGAGAATGAAGTGTCATATCCCCAAATGAACTAAAGACATACTATAGTTTAAAGATGCCTAACTGATAAACATGAAGGTTCAAAATTGACAGACTATCTACATAGAAGACTGTCCATGATGTGTACGGTCAACATCCTCACCAAATACCACTAACTTTGATCCAATTCAAATACATGTGTCCTACATATTTTTGAATTGGAAAGGGGGATTTATGTCAAGGTATTTGAAATATTATTAAATAATATATAGAGGTATATTTGTCTTTATTTGATAGATCTGTGGATGTGAACATGGTCTGTAGGACAAAGGATTGTTTCTAGGAAATCTTCCCCACTCCAATTGCACAGGAGACATTCTTGGCTGAAAGGAGAACAAAGGATTATCTCTGGGAGACCTCACACACTCAATATGTTAAATTATGCAATTGTATAATTTAGCAAGGAACTAAAATATAACACAGTTTCAGGATACAGGCAAATATATGGAGACGAAATGTCTGAATTACCCTTTTGGAACTGATCAAAATCATAGAGAAACAACTTTATGCACATGGGTATTAATTATCAAATACACATCTGCACTGCTGGCTAAACAGGAAATATGCTGTTTTAAAGACTTTTACAATTCCTCATGGATTGACCCCATGTGGAGCAATAAAGGCCTTGGGAAACACAGACAAATGCTAAGGTGTGACTCTGGAAGTTCACGTAAGCAGACAGCAAATAAACATTTATTTTTTTTCTCTCTCTGTTTAAATACATGCCCCAGAATGTATTAAATATAGAAATTTAGGAAATTGTCTAATTCTATATTATTATTACATGGGTATTTGCTAAGCTTGGGAGGTAACTGTTTTAGTCAGTCAAAAATGTGTAATAACCTCTGTTTTGCTTATATTTTTCAGACAGATAAATTCAGATATACATAGAAATGATATATATGTTTTGAAAACACAAAAGATCTTACTTAGCCTCTGTGTTTTTAAGAATATAAATAAATACTTATGGACCATACACATATTAATGATTGGATAATCTCTAATAATTATTTCTATTTTTATTGCAGACAACCATTGGTCATGAGCATCAATCTTAGAAAGAGACGGAATGCCGCATGAAATGAATTAAGTCATATCATATAAACATACAAATAAATGTTTATAAAGTTTCACATACATCTTTTAAAATATAGTGAGATGAAAATATGGAAGTTACTTTGATGTGATATGACTATGAGATATATATTTGATGTGATATAACTATGAAATATAAGTTATTTTAATATAATGTTAGATATGTGATGTTTCATATCAAAATGATCAGAAAATTCATTAAGATATAACTTATCCAAAACAAATATTATGAATAGTTGTCGCAGTAAATTATGATAAAATTAATAACCATTTCATAGAAATACTGACTTAAGTTGTTTCAAATGTTGCTGTGTCTGTTTGTGCTGCCACCTGGTGTTATGTTGCGAGAACTACAGCCAGAAGGTTCTCTCTGGCTGTTAAAAATGAAATTTCCAAGGGCCAATCCGATTTAGACTTCCCAGATAACCAATGGGAAGGTCAGCTCCCGCAGGGCCACCCACAATTTACCAGTGATGGGAAAACCAAATAAAAAGTGAATGCAATGGAGAGAAAGGGACAGATTTTCTGCTGAAGCTAAAACTTGTAACTGGTTCCCGCTGGTGTGAGATACTACTTTACTTGAGCAAAGCTAATCTACCCTTCTCATTGATTGCGATATACACTTATTGGTGATCTGAGGTAAAATAATTCCTACCAAGGAACATCGGATATCGACTGCTTTTTACTTTGGTAACGTATTCAAGGTTTTGTAAGATAAGTTATATGCATAGTTAATTTGTATTTAATAGATTTAAAGAGCAGATTATACTTTTAAATCTGTATCTGATTGGCTAAGTAACTCATCTATACAAGTTCTGATATTGTCAGTTAATTTTGTATTAGGATAAATTGCAATTAAATAGCAGAATATATATTATCCTATTGTTTTATAAACACTGTTTAGAATTGTATTGCTTGGATGTTAAAGGTTTTTAGTCCCATTGTGTTAAATAAATAAAAGGCTGAATTGTGAAGGTATATTTTTCTGGGTTTTGTAAGAAGGATAGCATATCTTAAGAGTTGGTTTTAACGCATATACATTTTGTTTCATTTCCTTTTATTGCAAATATACTTCAATATGTTTATGGATATTAACTAAATAAAAGAATTCAGATATTTATATTAATTGTATGGTCTAGTAGGTGCATGGTTGATAAGGGTTTCTATTTCTTTGTATTGTGTTTATAACCCTGCCATAAACTTATATATATTATTTGGAAAGCACTACTAAGATTTTCATAAATATACTGACATACCTTTAAAATTAGGGGAGAATCTTGGGGAGTGAGGTAGAGAGTTCCACATGATAGGGGCCAGTCTGGAGAAGTCCTGTAGATGGGAATGTGAGGAGGGAACAAGAGAAGAGGAGAGGAAGAGGTTATGAGCAGAGTAAAGGGGAAAGGAGGGATAGTTTCTAGAGACAAGGTCTGAGATATAGGGGGTAGCAGTGCTATTGAGGGCCTAGTATGTCAGAGCCAGAATTTTGTGTTTAATTTTGGAGGCCAGAGGAAGCCAGTGAAGGGATTTGCAGAGAGGTACAGCAGATGAAGAGCGATGTGTAAGGAAGATGAGCCTGGCAGAGGCATTCCTTTTAGATTGTAAAGTAGCTAGACGGCAGCTAGGGAGACCAGAGAGGATGGAGTTGCAGTAGTCAAGGTGGAAAAGGATGAGATAGTGGATTAAAATCATTTTTGTGTCTTGTGTGAGGAAATGTCGAATTTTGGAGATGTTTTTAAGGTGAAAGCAGCAGGAACTAGTCAAAGACTGCATGTGAGGAGTGAGGATTGAGTCAAGCGTGACCCCAAGATATCGGCATGCACTGTTGGGGTAATGGTGGAATTATCAACAGTTATAGAAAAATGGAGGGTACATATTTTGGAAGAATGGGGAAAAACTCCCTTTTTTTACTTTGCCATTGTCTTTTTTTTTTTAAATTTACATAAAAATAATGCAAAAAGAAATGTTAACATGAAGCATGTCATGCAACCCCTCTTTTAAAATACATTCCCCCCCCCCAGTGATGTGTTTTATTCCCATTTAATTGAGAAGAAGGCTTAACTGTGCGCATTTATATCAACTATGCCCAAGTATTAGATTTGTAAAACTTGGGGGGGAACATTTGCCTCCTCTTGCCAAGATTAGAGACACCCATACTTGTTGCATAATTCTATGAGAATTGACCTTTGAATGTTAATTGAGTTTTGAATGTTTTAAATGAAATGAATCACCCAAAATAGCAAAATTAAGATGTTTTGAAACTGTGATTATTGATTAAAACCAATGAATATGGCTACCCTTTAATGTTCTCTTGTACCCTAGCAAGTCATGGGGGTTTGAGTCCAGGGATTTAGTCACTGATTTTTCTTCAGGTCTCTTTGTCCTTTTTGGGTAGATGGATGGATAACAAGATAAATTATCCTGGATCACATTCTGTGTCCCATTCTGTAGCTTTGGGACATCCTACAATGTTTTTTAATCTCACAGTTTATATTCCTAAATCAGACCTCAAGCTATCTTCATTTTTTCAGACCTCAAGTTTTCTGCACATACACGTTGAGTAAATATGCAATAAAAATATGTTTAAAATATGTTTTTATTTACACATTTTTTTTGACAGTTTACCAGTAATTTTAGTTTCTACAACATACTTATACAGGTAGCTCTCAGTTTACGCCAGGGTTAGGTTCCAGAAGGAATGGTTGTAAATCGAAACCGTTGTAAATTGAAACCCAGTTTATAATGTAAGTCAATGGGAAGTGAGGGAGATAGGTTCCAGGCCCCTCTCAAAATTGTCATAAGTAACACCTAATGCATTATTTTTAAAGCTTTGAAATGAAGACTTTAAATGCTAAACAGCATTATAAACCTAATAAAATAATCACACAACACAGAATATATAATTAAACTAAGTTACATAAACAAAAACATTTGCTAAACAGCATTATAAACCTAATAAAATAATCACACAACACACACTTTACTTGCACTTTTCGACAAACAATTCTTTCTATGCATTCCAATCTGATTTATAGACCGGAAGATCTTGTTCCTATGAAAGCTGCTCAATAGCTCAGGTCTAGTTATACTGATTCATTTTAGTTTGCTTGGCTTGCATATCTTTGCTGCAACACAAGTGGACAGCTCCACCTACTGGCTATATTAATCAATGCACTGCTTCTCAATGCTTTTGAAAAGCAGTCATATGACTGAAAAAAAAGGTTGTTATTCTGAAACGGTGCAAATTGAACCGCTGTAAAACGAGGGACACCTGTACTTATTTTAAAATCATCTTTATTCTCTGCCTTTTTCAGTATCATGGGGCATGTTATGCATAAAACAAAGGCACCACTGTCTGCCCAGAGAAATGTGTGATCAATAGATCAAGATATTCAAGCAGCATGCAATTAAAATAGTTGTTCAAATAATACACTTTTATTGTTTACAAATGAAAGAAAACATTTCCCCTGCTTTATTCTGGGACTTTTTTTGTATTATTTATTTAAAGGGACACTGAACCCAAATTTTTTTCTTTCGTGATTCAGATAGAGCATGCAATTTTAAGCAACTTTCTAATTTACTCCTATTATAAATTTTTCTTTGTTCTCTTGCTATCTTGAAAAAGAAGGCATCTAAGCTTTTTTTTTTGGTTTAGACCTCTGGACAGCACTTTTTTATTGATAGATAAATGTATCCACCAATCAGCAAGACCAACCCAGGTTGTTCACCAAAAATAGGCCAGCATCTAAACATACATTCTTGTAGTTCAAATAAAGATACCAAGAGAATGAGGAAAATTTGATAATAGGAGTATATTAGAAAGTTGCTTAAAATTTCATGTTCTATATGAATCACGAAAGTCTGCCTTTAATTTCACTAGGCAAATTGTATGGCAGTGTAGAGGGTAATATGATTGTATTGCTTAACTAAGAACTCCAGAAAAAAAAACAATAGCCAAAAATACAAGTGCTATTTAATTTGTACACAATCAACTTAAATCAATAGTGCTCTTATTTTTGCGCTCATATTACAAGTTGAAAATAAAATGCTAGCACTTGAGCGAAAGCCTCGGGGCACTAGCATCTGTAGGTCACATAACACAACCTCACTAAATCCCTCACCTAATAGACTTCTATTGGGTGCACTACAAAACTCAGGTTATGGTTGACAGCGGTCCGGGAATGACCTGGACAGTTCGGGTTTCCATTTGTGTGTGTGTGTTTTAAGCTGACTCAGACCCGAGCAAGCAAATCGCTCAGTGTGTGAGAGAGAGAATGTGTGTGAGAGTGTGTGTGGATTAGTGTGTGAGAGAGAGTGTATTTGTGTGAGAGCATTAGTGTCTTTGTGTGTGTGCGTGTGTGTATGATGGAGAGAGTATGTGAGAGTGTGAATATCTATGTGCGAGTTTGTGTCTATGTGCTATTGTATACGAATGAGGAAAGAGGAATGCTGAGACTTGAAGTAGATGAAATGAAGTTTTATTCAGGAGCAGGCTTATCATCAGACACTTGGTAAGCTCCTATCTTACGCGTTTCGCGCATGGGCACATGCGCTATTATGCACTATGTACAATAGCACATGCGCTATTGTACATAGTGCGTACAGTGTGTACTCCGCAACTGAACTAAAGGTCTCAGCATTTGCTAGAGCGCCACAATTTGTCATATACTATATCCATTTAAGTCACCATTTGAAACGTTTATTTTACTAAAAAAACATATATTTTACTTTCACTATTCATATGACTGAAATACTTTATTTTAATATATTTAACATGTTTTCATATACTATCCTTTAAGTCCAACCCTTGGCTTCATGTTTCCTGTCGCGCTGATGTTTTCAGCACTAGTATGTGTTATGATCACGTTCTACACACATCTTAATACTTGAGGGATGCTTAGCGAGGCTGCGCTATCTTTAGAGTGCATTAAAAAAATGTTGGCATGGCTAACATTCTATAAAAAATGTTTTTTATTGTTGACTTGTAATATCAGGTTGTGCACTGTTCTTAGTGCAGGTTCGCAATGTGGATAGTTCACCCTGCACTCTCAATAGCGCTCTACTGAGCCGATATTTATATTATCAATTCATCAAATATTTTGGCAATTCAAATGAAGAAAGTTATTAACAATCTGGTATATCGTAATCAATATATTTTGCTCCCAACAGATTGATATTTAACAGTGTTTTGTTTGTAAGCGATTTGTTATCTGTTTTAATATTATTTTTTTTATTCTGTTTTAATTTATTTAAATCAAAAGGTTTTTTATTGTGTTGATTGTGTATCTAATCTTTTAAAACTGTTTCGTTTAGGTGTAAATTTTGAGCTATATTTAGACATTTTATATAGCAACTTTTATAGTATATTATAATTAAATGGAGGTATTGTGTATTTTTACCTGTAAAAAGGGGTATTTTATATGTGTTAACTATTAATCCTTTATGTTTAACTGCCTTATCTATTGCTAAATTTATTTTGGCCTATACTAAAGATTTATTAAATTGTCTTAATGATGAGTGTGTCATAGATGTTATCTATTACATTATTATATTGTTATATGTTAAGAGAGAGCATGATCAGTTTGACAGATTTTCATCTACCCAAAAACTTGGACAAAGAGTCATATATTTATTAAGAGATACAAGAAGTGACAGTGGACTCAATTATTATTATTATTATCATTTATTTGCATAACGCCGCCAAATTCAATCAGGCTTTATTGTACATTAAAATATATTGTCACAAAAACAGTGCTATACACCACAAAACAAGAAATATAGTAAAAATAACAAAAACATGCTCAAATTTATTAATACTTATTCTAAGTATAATGGTGTCCTCTTTTGTCCAAAGTTAAAAAAAAACAAAACAATTATAGGGGAGAGATTTATATATATATAAAAAAAAAAAAAAACAATTATAGGGGAGAGATTTATACTCATAGAAAAGAAAACAGGCTCATAGTGTAACACTGTATGTATTAAGGGGCTTTCACAAACAGCTATTATTCTCTCATTCTGCAAAGCCACTATAGGTCTGAGTAAAGCCCACATAACTCTCTGGATGGCAGGATACTTGAAAGAAACCACACACAGTTGTGAAACGCACGTCGGAGTCTGTTGAGAGGCACATTACTGGAAGGGGTAAAGCCTGATACGTAGAAGAAGAACTGTGAGACTCTGTCTGTGTTATAAACAATAGCTGAATTATACAGCAACTAAAGTGTATCTGTCATTTTGTTTAAAGGGACATGTAACCTAATTTTGTTTCATGATTCAGACAGAGAATACAATTTTAAACAACTTTCCCTTTTACCTCTATTATTTAATTTGCTTTATTCTCTTGATATACTTTGTTAAAGAAGTAGCAATGCACTACTGAGAGCTAGCTGAACACATCAGGTGTGTGCCCATATTTGGCATATATGTGCATCCACTAATCAGGAGCTCCTAAACCTACCTAGGTATCATTTTCAACAAAGGATATTAACAAATTATATAATAGAAGTAAATTAGAAAGTTATTTAAAAATCACATGCAGTGTCTGAATCATGAAAGAAAAAATTGTGTTTCATGCCCCTTTAATCCAAAGTGTTTGCTACTGGTGTGCTAATACCCTGAGTGATATATAAACATCTTTGTAAACTTGCTACCCAGGTGCTAAACCAAAAATGGTCTGGATCCTAAGCTTACATTCCTGCTTTGTCAAATAAAGATACTAAGAGAACGAAGAACAATTAAGCTTTCATAATTCAGATAGAACATACAATTTTAAACCACATTCCATTTTACTTCTATTTTCTTATTTGCTTTATTCTCTTTGTATCCTTTGTTGAAAAGCATACCTAGGTAGTCTCATAACCAGCAATGCATTAGCTGATGATTGGTGGCTGTACATATATGACTCGTCATTTTGCCACCCAATGTGTTCAGCTAGCTCCCAGTAGTGCAATGCTGCTCCCTCAACAAAGGATACCAAGAGAATGAAGCAAATTTGATAACAGATGTAAACTGGAAGATTGTTTAAAATGACATGCCCTATCTGAATCATGAAATAAAAATGTTGGGTTACTATGCACTCAGGCAAACAGCTTATAAGAGTTCATTATATTCAAAGCAGCTGCAGGAACATCCTTTCAAGTTGGCTGGGATCTCTCTTTCTCCTACCTCCACTGGAAAGTTAATTTCTACTCTTTTATGTTTATATAGAGAATACTTCAGTATCTTATTATCAGTATAAGTGGAAGTGGCAACAAGCAAAAGCAACTATTTCAAATGGCAACGTAAACGTAATGAAGTTATTTATAAACAATTTAAGCAATGAGTGAATGAAAATCATAAAAGAATAATTAAAGTAGAATTGCATATTTAACAAGTATATAATAAACAATGCAATAGCAATTACTCTGAATTTCAAATAAGCATTTGATTTTTTTCCTGACGTATTTTTCCCCCATTTGCCAGCCCCCTGTATCATGTGACAGCCAACAACCAATCACAGACTAGTATACATATACACTGAACTTGTGCACATGCTCAGTAAGGACTGGTGCCTCAGAAAGTGTGTATATAAAAGGACTGCGCAACATTTGATAATAGTAGATTAGGAAGTCTCTTCAAAATGCCTGTTCTATCTGAATTATGAAAATTTTGACTTTAGTGTCCCTTTAATTAAGTGTTCCTTTAAACATGTTTTAAAAAGTGCATCTCTATTTATTTTGTATCATCTCTTTTATCTGTCCTCTCTGTTGTTGCTATTAAAAAAGAGGAGGATCGCCTTCAACACTGATCTAACGTGCTTTGATGCCATAGTACAATGCTGGAACAGGTTGATTAAAAGACAGCTTTACTGCCCGAGAAGATAAGCATCTATACAAGAATTCTAAGAGAGTCTTCAGACTAGATCTAGTAAAACTAAAATGTTTTCTCTAGAGCCACATTGGAATTTTTTATTCATCTTACAGCAGTCAGTGGGTGAATTTCAGAAACTGTAATAATAAAAAAAAATACTTTTGTACAAACATTAAAATGATAACTAGATGCCAAAGGGGACAGTTTGTAGCAGCTGGTAATCACAGGACCATAGGAAATGAATTTGTGAGTGACAGAATTAAAATGTTCCGGGGTACACATAGTGACATAGGAGATTAATGTATCTGCAGATCTCATCCCTTCTCAGGCATTTCTCAAGAAGCCTGAGTCCACAGCCAAGTGCTTCATAAGAACATATTGTTAAAGGACCAGTCAACACAGTAGATTTGCATAATCAAAAAATGCAAGATAACAAGACAATGCAATAGCACTTAGTCTGAACTAAAAATGAGTAATAGATTTTTTTTTCTGACAATTTTAAAAGTTATGTCTTTTTCCACTCCCCCTGTGCCATGTGACAGCCATCAGCCAATCACAAATGCATACACGTACCATGTGACAGCCATCAGCCATTCACAAATGCATACACACTTATTCTTGCACATGCTCAGTAGGAGCTGGTGACTCAAAAAGTTTAAATATAAAAAGACTGTGCATATTTTGTTAATGGAAGTAAATAAGAAAGTTGTTTAAAATGTCATGCTCTATCTGAATAATGAAAGTTAAATTTTGATTGAGTGTACCTTTAAATTAAACAATTTGAGAGTATTACGCTCCTGTAAAAGGGTTGCTAAGTACTTCAGCATTTAAATAAAAACATGAAACAATTTAGTGGTAACCCAAGTAAAAATTACTGGAGAGATCCAATGTGGTTCCCAGAACTTAGATTAGACAACTGTGTGTGATACATTAACAAGGACGGTGGTTGGGGAGTATTGGGACTTGGGACATTCTTCAGTATAATAAAACTGGAATAAAGTTCCCTCTACCAAGGTATCTTCACTATTGTTATTTATCAGTACCTGCAACAAATCAGATCTTGATAGGAGATGAGGGTGAGGAATTGCACTGTATGGAATATGACTTCAATAGTATGGTAATATCAGGTAGCCTAGAGATAGTTCTATTCAGAAAAATCTCTCCTACACATAAATCAAAGATAAAGTGTGTTAGAAGGTGCATGACAAACAATTATCCTCTGATATAATGTGCAAGACTTGGTTTTGAGAGTCATGGCTTCTTGGGTGTAACAAAGACAGACCTAATTCTCTCTTTTCTCTGACACAGGTGAGGAATGTGATGCAGGCAAACCCCTACTTCTGGCATTATTGGTAGATTACCAAGCAATGACACGTTAAACAGCACCCGACTCAGCTCTATGTGCTTCTTTTCAACAGGAATAGCAAAACACACATGCTCAGTCCAATTTTTCCTATAAAAAAGAAAAGCCAACCAAGTCCTCTGGATCTTTGTGATAAACTTTTAAAACCAGGCACATCAGCTGTTAGCAAAATGAAGGCATCAACAGCAATTTTGTTTTTACCAGATCTTGTCTCTAAGTTAAATAATTTTGTAATATCCTTGCAGCTAACTTTTTGAACTTTTTGAAATATTTGAGATCAGTGGGCATATTTATTGTGTTTCCGGCGGAAAAAAAAGTTATGAAGCAGCGTTCTAAAGACCGCTGCTCCATAACCTGTCCGCCTGCGGACAGAAATCGTCAGAAATCAACCCGATCGAATACGATCAGGTTAATTGATACCCCGTGCTGGCGGCATTGAACCAGCAGTTCACAAGAACTGCTGATGCAATGATAAATGCAGAGAGCGTATGCTGTCGGCATTTAACGATGTGCAGCGGACATGAACCGCTATATCGGATCATGTACACTTGCACAATCCTAAATATGCCCCAATATGTGTTCCACTGCACAAATGTTTAACGTCTATGTTCTAAAAGTGTTTAACCAGGAATATATAAAAAATTATCGAAAAAACAAACAAATATCTAACCGACCATTTTTATATTTGGCCTATAATGAGAATGACTTGTGAAGTATTTATCTTTTTTTATTTATTTGTATGAAAAAATACCTACATCAGGAGTGTTGAATACTACGACAGGGAATATATCATTATTTGTGATATCATCTGCTAATCCCAAGGGTGTTTAAGCCCTAGGTCAACAAGGCCTGAGCCTCAGCGTAGTTGTATGGAATAATAACTTCCTACTACTATACTCTCCAAATGTTTTATTTTTTAATTGTATTACCAATCAATTATGCCTGGTTGTCTAGAGGGGAGGGGGTAACACCCCTCTATATCCCTGAGTTCAGAGGGCAGCAGTTTTCCCAGTGCTTAGGTCTGCACTAAAACTAAATACACTAGTGGTTCATCTTGATTCTAAAACAAGGTAAAGTACAAATTTAGGTCTCTGGATATGAATCAGATAGGTGAATAGTATGCCAGCACCAGTTAAGATCTTATCTCTCGGTCATAACAGTGTTAAGCCTTAAAGGGTTACACAAGTGTCCAAAAATACCAAATTATCTGACATAATCCTTCTGGATATTTTGTGGTGTAGTAATACTCTAGTTGCAACTCATAACTTGTTTGTAGAGAATAAGGCTGAGCATGTGCTTCAATATTTGCTTTAACAATAGATGCAATCTCAAGAGTTTTGTTCCTGAGAAAATTTTCTTGCTTAAATAAAGGTGTGCCGTAAAGTAGGCTGAGTCACCTTGAATACCTCTGGTAGATTGCTGGATGCATGAAAAAAATATATTAGCCTTACAGATTAGTTCTGGCAAAAAAGAAAAAAAAAGAAGAAAAAATATCATGCAAAAATCAACCTTAAAAAAATTGAGTTAAAAGGACAGAATATCCATGGAAAATGTATCAGACAAGAGATGCAAATCTTTTTCAGTGCGAAAATGGCCATTCTACGTTCTTTAAACATGAAACAACTGAGCTTGTAATACAGTGGTGTATTTATGTTTTGTGCTGCCCTAGGCGCTGAAAATTCAGCTGCCCTTCACCACCCTAGGTTTTAGACCATACAATTATTAACATGC
>NC_069508.1:59160026-59165026 GCF_027579735.1 Bombina bombina
TTATATGCATACACACACATATACACATACACACACACACACAGTCACAGACACATACACACAGTCACAGACAAACACAGAGTTATATGCATACACACACATATACACATAGACACACACACAGTCACAGACAAATACACACACACAGTCACAGACAAACACAGAGTTATATGCATACACACACATATACACATAGACACACACACAGTCACAGACACATACACACACACAGTCACAGACAAACACATAGTTATATGCATACACACATATACACATACACACACACACACAGTCACAGACACATACACACACACAGTCACAGACAAACACAGAGTTATATGCATACACACACATATACACATACACACACAGAGTTATATGCATACACACACATATACACATACACACACACAGTCACAGACAAACACATATACACATACACACACACACAGTCACAGACACATACACACACAGTCACAGACACACACAGAGTTATATGCATACACACACATATACACATACACACACACACAGTCACAGACACAGTCACAGACACATACACACACAGTCACAAACAAACACAGTTATATGCATACACACACATATACACATACACACACACACAGTCACAGACACATACACACAGTCACAGACAAACACAGAGTTATATGCATACACACACATATATACACATAGACACACACACAGTCACAGACACATACACACACACAGTCACAAACACAGAGTTATATGCATACACAATATACACATACACACACACACACAGACCTATCTATTGCTGCAATATATATAAAAAACAAACAAACACAGATTTCTTGAAACAATTCTTACCCAAACACAATACTAAGTGCTAAAAATCAACAGAACTAGAAGTAATAGCTAGCTGAATAAAAGAAAAGTTTAAACTGTAAGCTCCATGGGCAGTCTCTTATTATACCCCCGTAGAATGTAAGTTCTTTTGGCAAAATTTCCCATTATATACCTGGATAATACTTCTAAAATAACTGTCAACTTCGTATTAACTATGCACATCGTAAATCGTAATTTAAAGGGACATGAAACCTAAATTTTTTCTTTCATGATTTAGAAAGAGCATGCAATTTTAAACAACTTTCTTATTTACTTCTATTATCTAATTTGCATCCTTCTCTTGATATTGTTTGCTGAAAAGCATATCTAGATAGACTCGGTAGGTGCTGATTGGTGGCTGCACATAGATTTCTAGTGTGATTGGCTCATCCATGTGCATTGCTATTTCTTCAACAAAGGATATCTAAAGAAAGAATCAAATTAGATAATATAAGTAAATTGGAAAGTTGTTTAAAATGGTGTTCTCTACCTGAATCATGAAAGAAAAAAATTGGGTTTAATGTCCCTTTAAGTTCACTTCATGTGCAAAAAAATTAAAAGGTATAAAATACATTTCATAAAATGGGTGTTCCATGGGCGTATATGAAATTTTCCCTCAAATCCCAGCGTCATTCTGTAAATATTTTCCCACTACAGTTCTCACAATCTTTTCTTGCAAGTTAAAAAGTGGCGAATTTTCAGCAAAATACTCAAAACACTAATTACTCTGAAAGGAAAACCTATGCATACAAAAATAACAGCAAATGTAAGGTATGGTGCAGTGAAAACAGCGTATCTTATTTGTATTAAGTGCAGTGGCGTATTTAGATTTTGTGCTGCCCTAGGCACTCAAACTTCTGCTGCGCCTCCCCTCGCAAGAAATTAGGCCTTTTTTAGCCATAATATTTTTTGGTCAGGATCTAACGTGACATTATTTTATTTTTCATGGCATTTTAAAGGTAAATATTCTCCCACATCCCTTGTAATAATGCATCTTTTTATTTCATACATTGGGAATAGTACAATTAACTTTGCAGTCAATGTATTTTACAAAGCACAGAACAATTACTTTAATTTAAATGTAATCACATTATTATCTATGTTTTCATCTTGTATATACCTTGATTAGAGTTATTTAATTTATAAACATTTTTTCATAGTGTGCTATTGCAATACCGTAACCTCATATATTAGCCCAAATATCTGTACCCTGCAATGCAGTGCAAGGAAAAATTCATATACAGGCCTCTAGTTATGAAGCCGTCTACTTACCTGCATTCGCCGGCCCAATACGCTCACCTAAGCTTGCCTACCATCGCCGCCGCGGACCTGAATACGTTCGCCAAAGTTATCAAAACAGCTGTCAAGAAGCCGCGCACCAAGTACGGAGTGATGAGCAGCGGGCTGTTGTTAACTGACAGTCATCGATCTCGCTGCTCATCTGCTTCTTTGCAGCTTTCTTAATAGCCTGTCACTAAGCACCCACACTAAACTACACTGTTTTACCCCCTAAACCGCCGCTCCCGGAGCCCCCCGCACCTAAATAAAGTTAATACCCCCTAAAACGCCGCTCCTGGACCCCGCTGCAACTAAAATAAATGTATTAACCCCTAAAAAGCCGCTCCCGGACCCCGCCGCCACCTACATTATACCTATTAACTCCTATCCTGCCCCCCACTACACCGCCGCCACCTATATTCAAGTTATTAACCCCTATCCTGCGGATCCCGGACCCCGCCGCAACTAAATAAATTGTTTAACCCCTAAACCGCCGCACCCGGAGCCCACCGCCACCTATATTAAAGTTATTAACCCCTATCCTGCCCCCCACTACACTGCCGCCACCTACATTAAACTCATTAACCCTAAACCGCTGCTCCCGGATCCCGCCACAACTAAATTAAATGTTTAACCCCTAAACCGCCGCTCCCGGACCCCGCCGCCACCTATATTAAACTTATTAACCTCTATCCTGACCCCCTATACCGCCGCCACCTATATAAAACTTATTAACCCCTAAACCTAAGTCTAACACTAACACTAACACCCCCCTAACTTTAATATTATTTTAATAAATCTAAAAAAAAATTACTATTATTAACTAAATTATTCCTATTTAAAAATAAATACTTACCTATAAAATAAACCCTAAGATAGCTACAATATAACTAATAATTATATTGTAGCTATTTTAGGATTTATTTTTATTTTACAGGGAACTTTGTATTTATTTTAACACGGTAGAATAGTTATTAAATAGTTATTAACTATTTAATAACTACCTAGCTAAAATACTTACAAAATTACCTGTAAAATAAATCCTAACGTAAGTTACAATTAAACCTAACACTACACTATCATTAAATGAATTAAATAAATTAACTACAATTACCTAACATTAAATTAAATTAAATAAACTAAACTGTAGTACAAAAACAAACAAACACTAAATTACAGAAAATAAAAAAGAATTACAAGAAGTTTAAACTAATTACACCTAATCTAAGCCCCCTAATAAACTAATAAAGCCCCCCAAAATAAAAAAATGCCCTACCCTATTCTAAATTACAAAGTAACCAGCTCTTTTACCAGCCCTTAAAAGGGCTTTTTGCGGGGCATTGCCCCAAAGTAATCAGCTCTTCTACCTGTAAAAAAAATACAACCCCCCCAACATTAAAACCCACCACCGACATACCCCTACTCTAACCCACCCAAACCCCCCTTAAAAAACCTAACACTAACCCCCTGAAGATCACCCTACCTTGAGCCGTCTTCACCCAACCGGGCCGAAATCTTCATCCAAGTGGCGCAGAAGAGGTCCACCATACAGCAGAAGTCTTCATCTAGGCGGCGTCTGATCGGAACAGCCAATAGAATGCGAGCTCAATCCGATTGGCTGATTGGATCAGCCAATCGGATTGAACTTTAATCTGATTGGCTGATTGAATCAGCCAATCAGATTTTTCCTACCTTAATTCCGATTGGCTGATAGAATCTTATCAGCCAATCGGAATTCGAGGGACGCCATCTTGGATGACATCCCTTAAAGGAACCTTCATTCGTTGTTCAGTCGTCTGTTGAAGAGGATGGCTCCGTGTCGACTCCTTGGAAGATGGCTCCGCTCCGGATGGATGAAGATTGAAGACGCCGCCTGTATGAAGACTTCTGCTGGATGGAGGACCTCTTCTGCGCCACTTGGATGAAGATTTTGGCCCGGTTAGGTGAAGATGGCTCAAGGTAGGGTGATCTTCAGGGGGTTAGTGTTAGTTTTTTTTAAGGGGGGTTTGGGTGGGTTAGAGTAGGGGTATGTGGGTGGTGGGTTTTAATGTTGGGGGGGTTGTATTCTTTTTTACAGGTAAAAGAGCTGATTACTTTGGGGCAATGCCCTGCAAAAAGCCCTTTTAAGGGCTGGTAAAAGAGCTGGTTACTTTGTAATTTAGAATAGGGTAGGGCATTTTTTTATTTTGGGGGGCTTTATTATTTTATTAGGGGACTTAGATTATGTGTAATTAGTTTAAACTTCTTGTAATTCTTTTTTATTTTCTGTAATTTAGTGTTTGTTTTTGTACTATAGTTTAGTTTATTTAATTTAATTTAATTTTAGGTAATTGTAGTTAATTTATTTAATTAATTTAATGATAGTGTAGTGCTAGGTTTAATTGTAACTTAGGTTAGGATTTATTTTACAGGTAATTTTGTAAGTATTTTAGCTAGGTAGTTATTAAATAGTTAATAACTATTTAATAATTATTCTACCTAGTTAAAATAAATACAAATTTGCCTGTAAAATAAAAATAAATCCTAAAATAGCTACAATATAATTATTAGTTATATTGTAGCTATCTTAGGGTTTATTTTACAGGTAAGTATTTATTTTTAAATAGGATTAATTTAGTTAATACGAGTAATATTATTTAGATTTATTAAAATAATATTTAAGTTAGGGGGGGTTAGGGTTAGTGTTAGACATAGGTTTAGGGGTTAATAATTTTAATATAGGTGGCGGCGGTATAGGGGGGCAGGATAGGGTTAATAATTTTAATATAGGTGGCGGCGGTATAGGGGGGGCAGGATAGGGGTTAATAACTTTAATATAGGTGGCGGCGGGGTCCGGGAGCGGCGGTTTAGGG
>NC_069508.1:59170026-59225026 GCF_027579735.1 Bombina bombina
AAGCTCTGAATGGAGCGTGATGCCCCTGTTTCCGCACGAGCCTTCAGGCTCGCGGGAAACAGCAGTTATGAAGCAGCGGTCTTAAGACCGCTGCTCCATAACTGGTCCGCTGCCCCTGAGGCTGTTGTCTACAATTTGCCCCGATCCTGCTAGCGGCCGATTGCAGGAGGCGGCATTGCACAATTGGTATTCAGCGTTGTCTGTCAGACATGATAGGCTACAGCGTATCATGTTGGACAGACATTGACAAATTGGCCCCTTTGTCTGAATCATGAAAGAAAAAAATGTGGGTTTCATATCCCTTTAAGTAGATGAAATCATGAAAAAGCATATTTATGCAATAATCATATTTAATAAAGTGTTTAATACTGTGTATTTACTGTAAATATTTCACATTCCAATGTTCTGCACATATCAGAATATGTTCTTAGTATTTCTTAATAGATATTCCTATATATATCTGCATTTATCTATACCTATTAATAATCATCTATCTATCTATCTATCTATCTATCTATCTATCTATCTATCTATCTATCTATCTATCTATCTATCTATCATCTATCTATCTATATATATATATTGCACCAAAATACCTTCAGATATATATAGAAACATGAATTTATGAATAAATAGAACATATTTTTCTATGGGAATATCATTGGAATGTGAAATATTCAAATTTTCATGTCGGATAAGCGCATTCGAGAATATGCGATCAGGTTTGCACATCAGTAGAGTTTTTTTTGCTCCACTGACTTTTATAGGTGATATTCTAAGTTCTGATTTTTATGCGTGTTGCAATACGAACGCTACCCAACATGCGCAAAAAGCTTACTTCTTGCGGTGTTAACGCTCCACTTGCAGACCTAATTAGCTTATCTGTCTAATTATTTGAACAAATGTCTTCCTTATTTTATTTCTCACTATTTACTCAGACACCTATTCATAGAGAGAAAAATTTACATTTTATTATCTATCTGTCACACCCACCCGTGAGGAGAATGATTTCATTTAAACCTTCTAATTTTTCTATAATAATTATTTAAGTTACTGACATTTTCAGTATAGGTGTGCATACAACAGTCACCTGATATTTCAAATGCCAAAATAAAGGTAAAGGGAACACTTGTAAACAACTTAATACATTCTAGCAGATAAAATAGATAATTGTGAACACATTAAAGGAGAGGCAAATTGCAGTGGCCTGTGCCTTTAAGTTACTTTACTTTAGAAGAACAAAAGGAATATATATATACATACATATTTATTATTTATATATATTTTTAAGAAAACTATCATTTTATATTGAGTGAAGAACCAAACGATTTCTTCTTTTAAGGGACCTTCGGCTTAGAGCACCTTCGAGTTTGCGCTCCAGCAAAAGCCAGGACCTCAGTTTTCTAGTGAGCCCCATAGGAGTCTTTTAGAAGAGCGCAATCGATTTAACTTGAGCGGAGTTAGCACTAATATTTTTCCTTTCCAATTGTATTTTAGGCCTATGTGTGTCTGATGTGTTTCAATACTAGTTGTAAAATAAGTTTACACCTAGCAGAGGGAGATAAAAACTTCAGTCTATTAACAAAAGCACAATGTTATTCATAAACAGCGCAAAAGATAAAAAAAAACCCTGGTGTTGTAATTTGGCACGGGCGAAAAGAAAATTGACAGTTTTGTATGGTGTCTTTTTAGTGACAGTTGATTTAATGGCTATTGGTCTTCTGCAAACGATAAACACCTCTAATGACATCTCACTCATAATAATCTTGGGGCAGTAATACAAAAGCTACAGTGTATATAAAAAGTCTAAACACCATTATAAAATTGCAGGTTTTTGAAACTTAAACACATAAATAACATACATTGGCCCATAACACTTAATTTTCCCTAACGCTGCTATTACAAGTCTTGTCGGTATAGGTGTACCGCACACCTTTTAGGCAGCCACGCAACGTCAGTGCCGCACTTTTAAAAAAAGTCCTTTTTCAATGGGACTCCCATAGCGCCGGTATTACGAGTTTGCCTGGGAGGCCAAAAGGTGAGCGGTACACTCTATAACCACAAGATCCGTACCGCCATCTAAAGTCAGTAGTTATGAGTTTTACGTTACAAAGCTGTAACATAAAACTCATAACTAAAGTGCTAAAAAGTACACTAACACCCATAAACTACCTATTAACCCCTAAACCGAGGCCCTCCCGCATCGCAAACACTATAATAAAATTTTTGACCCCTAATCTGCCGCTCCGGACATCGCAGCCACTATAATAAACATATTAACCCCTAAACCGCCGCACTCCCGCCTCGCAAACACTAGTTAAATAATATTAACCCCTAATCTGCTGCCCTTAACATCGCCGCCACCTACATTATATTTATTAACCCACAATCTGCCGCCCCCAACGTCGCTGCCACTATATTAAATTTATTAACCCCTAAACCTAAGTCTAACCCTTACCCTAACACCCCCTAATTGAAATATAATTTAAATAAATCTAAATAAAATTACTATCATTAACTAAATTATTCCTATTTAAAACTAAATACTTACCTATAAAATAAACCCTAAGCTAGCTATAATATAACTAATAGTTACATTGTAGCTATCTTAGGGTTTATTTTTATGTTACAGGCAAGTTTGTATTTATTTTAACTAGGTAGAATAGTTACTAAATAGTTATTAACTATTTAATAACTACCTAGCTATAATAAATACAAATTTACCTGTAAAATAAAACATAAGCTAAGTTACACTAACACCTAACACTACACTAAAATTAAATAAATTACATAAATTAAATACAATTAAATAAATTAAATTAGCTAAATCACAAAAAAACAAACACTAAATTACAGAAAATAAAAAACAAATTACAGATCTTTAAAATAATTACACATAATCTAATAGCCCTATCAAAATAAAAAAAGCCCCCCCCCCAAATTAAAAAAAACCCTAGCCTAAACTACCAATAGCCCTTAAAAGGGCCTTTTGCGGGGCATTGCCCCAAAGAAATCAGCTCTTTTACCTGTAAAAAAAAAATACAAACAACCCCCCCAACAGTAAAACCCACCACCCATACAACCAACCCCCCAAATAAAATACTAACTAAAAAACCTAAGCTCCCCATTGCCCTGAAAAGGGCATTTGGATGGGCATTGCCCTTAAAAGGGAATTTAGCTCTATTGCAGGCCCAAAGCCCTAACCTAAAAAATAAACGCACCCAATACACCCTTAAAAAATCCTAACACTAACCCCTGAAGATTCACTTACCGGGAGAAGTCTTCATCCAAGCGGCAAGATGACCTCAACTAAGCCGGCAGAAGTGGTCCTCCAGATGGGCAGAAGTGATCCTCCAGACGGGCAGAAGTCTTCATCCAGACGGCATCTTCTATCTTCATCCTTCCGGCGCGGAGCGGGTCCATCTTCAAGACATCCGACGTGGAGCATCCTCTTCTAATAACGGCTTCTTCATAATGAATATCTCTTTAAGTGACGTCATCCAAGATGGCATCCCTTAGATTTCGATTGGCTGATAGAATTGAAGTTCAATCCTATTGGCTTATTTCTAAACTCAGGACAAAATTTAGAAACTATTTAGTATGGGTGTTTTTTGGTGGTTGTAGATGTGTAACAGATTTTGGGGGTCAAATTTAGAAAAAGTGTGTTTTCCATTTTTTCATCATATTTTATAAAAACAATTTATAGTAAATTATATGATATGATGAAAATAATGGTATCTTTAGAAAGTCTAAATTATTGAATTTCTATAAAAATTGAATTACTATCTGAGGCAGCAGATCATACATTTTGCTAGGTGTGCATTAGAATATTCACCATCAGTATTCAGAGCATCAATATGATTTTTAATTTTTTTCCACAAAATTATTAGTTAAAGGGACAGTCAAGTCCAAAATAAACCTTCATGATTCAGATAGGGCATGTAATTTTAAACAACTTTCTAATTTACTTTTAGCGCCAATTTTGCTTTGTTCTCTTGGTATTCTTACTTGAAAGCTGAACCTAGGTAGGCTCATATGCTAATTCCTTAGACCTTGAAGGCCGCCTCTTATCTGAATGCATTTTGACAGTTTTTCACCAATAGAGGGCGTTAGTTCATATGTGTCATATAGATAACATTGTGCTTACGCACGTGGATTTACCTAGGAGTCAGCACTGATTGGCAAGTCTGTCAAAAGAAATGAAATAAGGGGGAAGTCTGCAGAGGCTTAGATACAAGGTAATCACAGACATAAAACCTATATATTAATATAACTGTGTTGGTTATGCAAAACTGGGGAATGGGTAACAGGTAACAAAGGGATTATCTATCATTTTTAAACAACAAAAATTCTGGTGTTGACTGTCCTTTTAACAAAACTCTTTGTAATGTTTTCCAGTGGTGAATATATATCTATATATATTTTTTTTAAGTGTCTGTTTCTAATGTAGACCAAGTAAATGTTCTCAGCTGACAGGCATTCAGGTGGCCTCTGGTAGAAATTCTAATGAAGTAATGATGCAAGGCAACCTGGAAAATCATTTAGTATAAAAGCACTGAATGAATGAGACGATAAGTAGACTCATTTTACTTAGTGAAAGGAAGTATTCTAGAAACAAGGGATAGCACTACGTATTATGTATTATATGTAATATGTTTCCAGACAAATACTTTGTATTTTTTTTGCCACTCTTACTGAACAGTGGCATTGCCAGAATAAAAATAATTGGCCAACTGCTAAATTATAGAAAAAAGGAATTAAAATAAAAAGCTGAAATTATATTGAAACATTATTTTACTATGCATAAATAACCATTTACATTTATTTAAAGGGACAGTCTAGTCAAAATTAATAGATAGAGCATGAGATTTTAAGCAACTTTCTAATTTACTCCTATTATCAATTTTTCTTCATTCTTTTGGTATCTTTATTTGAAAAAGCAAGAATGTAAGCTTAGGACCCAGAGCATTTTTGGTTCAGCACTTGGGTAGCGCTTGCTGATTGGTGTCTAAATCTAGCCACCAATCAGCAAACGCTACGCAGGTGCTGAATCAAAAAAGGGCTGGCTCCTAAGCTTACATTCTTGCTTTTTCAAATAAAGATATCAAGAGAACGAAGACAATTTGATAATATTAGTAATTAGAAAGTTGCTTAAAAAACAAACATGTTTTAAACTTGTAAGGAAACCGGTGAATTCACACATCGAGATCTAGGAGTGGATTCTGATTTACCTTGCAGTTGTGCACAAACATGAACTTCCTGTTAGTTTATACAGTTAAACACCTTTAGCTTTTTTCTATTCTTGAAATAACATGTTTAATTTATACTCTTTTATATGTTTGACAGATTCTTTTTTCTTCAACAATTGAATGAAACAAAAACACGTTTATTCACTGATTTGGTTAAAGCTATTACTTTCTTCACATTTACACTGTATTTTTAATAACAATACAGCAATGTCCTTTGTCGATTGATTCCTGTGATAGCAAGTTTGTGAGCTTTACTTTTGTTATTGACTAATGTTAAAACATGATAATGGTTCCTGCCTATGCCATTATACACTTACAATTAAACAGTGAGAAAGTACTTCAAGAAAGAGAGGAGCACAGAATAGGAAGTGGAGGAAAGAAGAGAGATACAGCAAACAAACCATACAATCTTTGTGTAGCAGTTACACTATCTACTACTTTAACTTTATTTAGCTTTAAAGTGAAGGTCCATTTTGATGAATTAGTGCCCGGTTTTTAATAAACCTATTAAAAACAAGAGAACTTTAATTCATCAAAATTGACATTTCACTGTTTTCTTCAAAAACGTACCTTTTAATCCTGGCAGCCGTTCCAGCACGTCCTCCACCCGTCGCAAGCCGTCTTCGCGGGTCCAAAATGACAAATCCGGCTTCCTCCAATCACAGCGTTGCATCAGGCCAATATTCCCCCGGGGGAAAGCTGTGATTGGAAGAAGCCTGATTCGTCATTTCTGACATCTGCAGAGGCTTCTGACGGCCGGAAGAATCGCTGGAGCGGCATTCAGGATTAAAAAGTACGTTTTTGAAGAAAAGAGTGAAATATACATTTTGATGAATTAAAGTGCTCTTGTTTTTATAGGATTATTAAAAACCGGGCACCAATTCATCAAAATGGACCTTCACTTTAAACTGCTGTCCAGCTGTTTGTCTGCTGCCAAAGATGTTCCCCATAGGAAATAGCAGGTGATTGGATTTTCGTTAACAAACGGATTATGAACAACTCCATAAGTGAATATCAGATGCAATAAAATATTTTTGTTTTTAATTGGAGAACAATTCACCTGAAACACATATTTTTGTCTTTGCACATGTTTAGCAAGAATATTTTCTTATACTTTCTGCTTACAAATATCACTTCTAAACCATTCTTCAGGTTTCACTATAAAAAAAAAACTGTTATTCATAGTTTAATATATATGTGGAATGCAAACATTTTTAGGGGTAAGTGAAATAAGAGTATAACCTTACCATTAAAGGGACAGTAAAGTCAGAATTAAACATTCACGAATTTGGCTAAAGTAATTTTAAACAACTTTCCAATTTATTTATATTATGTAACTTTTGGTATCATTTGTTGAAAAGCATACCTAGATAGGAGCAGCCATTTAGTAAATGAAGTTAGGTGCTGATTTGTGGATGCACATATATGCCTTTTGTCAATGGCTCACCCAATGTGGCCAGCTAGCTCCCAGCAGTGCATTACTGCTCCTTCAAAAAGGGATACAAAAAGAACAAAGCAAATTTGATTATAGAAGTAAACAGAAAAGTTGCTTAAAATTCTATCCTATATCTGAATAATTAAATATTTGCTTGTGTTTCATATACCTTTAAAGGGACAGTCTAGTCCAAAATAAACTTTCATGATTCAGATAGGGCATGTCATTTTAAACAATTTTCCAATTTACTTTTATCACCAGTTGAATTAGTTGAAAGGTTAACCTAGGAGGTTCATATGCTAATTTCTTAGACCTTGAAGGCCGCCTCTTAAGAATGCATTTTAACAGGTTTTTCACCACTAGAGGGTGTTAGTTAATGTTTTTCATATAGATAACACTGTGCTCATGCACGTGAAGTTACCTGGGAGCCATCACTGATTGGCTAAACTGCAAGTCTGTCAAAAGAACTGAAATAAAGGGGCAGTTTGCAGAGGCTTAGATACAAGATAATCACAGAGGTAAAAAAATATATAAATATAACTGTGTTGGTTATGCAAAACTGGGGAATGGGTAAACAAGGGATTATCTATCTTTTAAAACAATAACAATTCTGGTGTAGACTGTCCCTTTAAAATCCAGGAAACTAACTTGATTGCTAAGTCATTCTTCCATTGAATAACTCCTTCCGTTTTCACCTGTGTGGAGGTTTGGCATATACATAACATATATACATTTAACCAATGAGGTCAGCACGATTGGAATCTGCAATGAGCAATTTCACTTTATGAGTTCTTATTTAAAAAAAAAAAAAAAGCTACGGGAGGTTTATGAGGTCTAGTCATACTGCCGACACATATGGAACAGTGTCCTTACTAACTACTAGGTGATGAGATCATACAGGAGAGAATCTTAGGTATTTATGCATGACTTACTATTTCTACAGCAAAGGGCTAATTGTTTATAACTACTGTTTCTAAGGTTTGCCATATTGAAAAGATCTTAAAGTCAAAAGACAAGGGCTTCTTTAATAAATTCCCTCCAGAGAAAAAATTGCTCTTCATACTTTACACTTTAATGTTTCTTGAAAGCAACCCCAATTTGAAATGGAATATACTGGCACTTAAACTAATAATGTTACACTAAACAAAATAAAAATAATATTAATTGTTTTGTATCTGCATGGAATAAGTTGGTCAACTAACATATTTGTCTAGTCTGATAAACATCTGTTCTATTAATTACAGGCATATGTAGGTTGGCAGTTTAAGCTATGCTTATAGGTTGTCAAGGAAAATTTGAATATTAGCAATATAACTAAGAGTCATGACTTATATGATATTAAAATACTAAATGGACACCAGTGGCGTCACTAGGGGGGGGGCGGGGGGGGCGGGCCGCACCCGGGTGACACCCACCAGGGGGTGACACCAAAAAAAAAAAAAAATTTTTTTTTTTTTTTTTTTTTTTTTAAATTTTATTGAAATTCAAGGAAATACAATGTTGATATGCATGGATTTTTTTTTATTAGAGGGGCTGGCATTTGGGAACATTGGTGGGACTGGGGAAGTTGTAGACACACAATTTTTTTGCCCCTTGAGCCAGTGCTGCAATTTCAACAAATAGTTTTCCCGGCTGCTTTTGCTTGTTTGTACTTTGCTTCTCCCCTGCCCAATTTCGCTATGAATGTTGTGGACATGCCGTGGGGCTTGCAAAGTTGCGCTGCTAGCCTAAACCTGCCTGCCTATCTGTGCTCACTGCTCAGTGACATGTGGAGCAGTGGAGTCACTCACTGCTGTGCTGTCTCTCTAAACGGGAACTGGCAAATCATGAGGGGATGCCTGGCACCTGACCGCATAACTGTCTGACACTGTCTTTAAAGTGAAGGAGCCACGTATGATGCCCACCAGACCATTACGGTTATGGTACACTAAGTGCACACTGAACAGGTAGGAGGGCGGGCGGGGGTCTGGGGGTGGGCAGAGTGCAGAGGTGATTGGCCATAAGAAGTGGTAGGCACGCGGCCCGGGGCTGTGTACTGACAGACTTGGAACAGAGTCAGAGAGCAGAATTTTCATAGTTTGCACCTAAAACTTTTCTTTAGTAATTTATTTTTAGAGTCCTCTGTTTATTTTTCATTTGATGCTCTGCTGAGCCAGGGAGCAGCTCTAGGCATGAGCTTTATAATTAATGCAGTGCAGTTTACATATTTTGTATGTGTGTGTCTGAGTTTTTGTGTGTGTGTGTCTCAGTGTTTTTGTGTGTGTGTCTGAGTGTGTTTCCGAGTGTTTGTGTGTGCATCTGAGTATGTTTTAAGTGTGTCTGAGTGTTTGTATGTGTGTTTGCCTGTGTTTTTGTGTGTGTCTGCTTTCTGGGGGGGGGGGGGGGTGACACCATAACTTACCGCACCGGGTGACACCAACCCTAGTGACGCCACTGATGGACACTAAAATCAAAATTGAACTTTCATGATTCAGATAAAGCTTGAAATACCCCCCCCCCCCCCCACACACACAAAGCTTTCCAATCAAACTCCATTATCAGATTGTGCATTTTAAATACAGGTTTTCTGAGGCACAAGCTTCTACTGAGCATGTGCAATAATTCACAGAATATAAGCATTTATAGGGATAGTCTAGTAAAAATTATACTTTTATGATTCAGATAGAGCATGCAATTTTAAGCAACTTTCTAATTTACTCCAATGATCAATTTTTCTTTGCTCTTTTGGTATCTTTATTTTAAGTTTAGGAGCCGGCCCATTCTTTGTTCAGCACCTGGGTAGTGCTTGCTGATCGGTGATTACATTTAGAAACCAATCAGAAAGCGCTACCCAGGCGCTGAATCAAAAATGGGTTGTCTCCTATGCTTACATTCTTGTTTTTTTCAAATATAGATACCAAGAGAATGAAGAAAAATTGATAATAGGAGGAAATTAGAAAGTTGCTTAAATGTTGACTAGACTATTCCTTTAAGTCTGTGATTGGCTGATGGCTGTCACATCATAGAGGGGAAAAAAAATAAAAATCTCAAATAGAGTATTTTCTTTTTGCATTTTTATATAATTCTTTACAATTTCACAATTACAATTTGAGTTTAATTTCCCTTTTTCCCTAATTCTAGGCACTGTGTTTCATAGAAGACAGCCTTATGGGTAGCTCAGGAATCTGCAGTGGTAAATCCAAGCTGGATGCCTTTACAGAATTCAGAATGAAATGTGCAAAGAGAATTCCAGGGTGCTCCAAGCACGCCCCAACCCTCCACTGGCAGGTCAATCACCGGATACTGATGTCATCATTGGTGGCTCAATAGTGGCTCCAAGCTTCGGCAGGGTTAAAAATATGCAAAAGCTGGGCACCAACCTGCAGGTGTCAAATATTCAAAAAGTGAAAATTCAGTATAGGACTGAAAAAGAGTACATTTTTTAGCACCCAATACGTCTTTCCTTTATTTAGCAAATACTTAATCCATTAAAGAAATGTAAACTCAATCTTTATGGAGACATTAATAAAAAATTGTGAATTGATTAAAACCACAAATGTAAGCTCTAAGAATAAGGACCAGAATATTTAATACACCAGGCAGTTAGTTAAATAATACTAACCAGCATTAATATATACCTACAAATGAATAGTGATAAAGTCATGAGCCTGAGCAGGCTTTCTATAGACGTAAATTATATATATATTTATCATAGGAATCTTGCAATCGTGTCTTTGACAAAGCCACAACTGCGAAACGTGTCAGTAGCATTCTTGCTTCTTATTTTACATTTTCAAATGTAAATCTAATCCACATTAGAATGAGGGATATGAAGGGGGATAATTTAAAAGACACAATTGCAAGGTTCCTATGATAAATATATATAATTTAAGTCTATAGAAAGCCAGCTTAGGCTCATGACTTTATCACTATTCATTCATGGGTATATCTGAACGCTGATTAGTATTATTAGACTTACTGCCTGGTGTATCAAATATTCTGGTCCTCATTCTTAGAGATTACATTTGCGGTTTTAATAATTTCACTATTTTTTATTAAAGTTTCAAAAAAGGTTAAGTTTTAATTTCTTACGTGGGTGAAGTATTTGCTACATAAAGGAAGATGTATTGAGTGCTAAAAAATGTACTCTTTTTTCAGTCTAATACTGAATTTACACTGATGTAAATTAAAGTACAAGCCCCTAACCCTATACATACTTTATAAATATCATATACTATACTCCAATAAGGAAAGCTTCCTTAACCAAAGTAGTGCCATTGGAATACCAACCTAAAGATTAAAAAAGTGAAACAGATGTACACCAATGGTATTGAAATTAAAATAAGACCATTATTCTTTCTATTAAAATTCATGAACAATGATTAAATGCCACCAGAGGCGTGAAACGCGTAAGACAATGGGCCCATTTCTGTTTGTCCACGAATTTTAATGGAGGAATAAAGGTCTTATTTTAATCTCAGTGCCACTGGTGTGCATCCATTTCACTTTTTGAATATTCATAATGAAATGTAACTGCCCTGAGAAGTAAGTACTGTAATTCACAATGGATTATGGAGACTCATGGGGTTAGGACTTTCTATGTACAAAAAAAGAAGGTTTTGCAGACACCTTCAAAAGAGTAATTAAAAGCTCTCCTGCAGTTTACAGATTAGATCAAATGATAAAATATTTATTACTTGTGTGGGTAATTTATATTGGATGTTTTGGGGAGGAGCAGAGTTTGTGGAGCAATTGAAACCACCATCAGAGGGCATGGACAATACTCCTATAATCGTCTTACTTGATTTCACAACTGCAAAGGTTTTTTTCAAATGTTGGCAACTGTGATCAGGTTGTGTCTCTTTTCCATTATCTCTGCTATTGTAGCCACATTTGTGTCCCACAGTATAGCTACTAATTAGCTTCTGCCTCACAGTCACATCCTGATTGGCTTTACCACTAATCCAATCCTATAGACAATGTCCACAGGGATAAACCATATAAAATACTGGTATAACTACTGCTACGTCCAAAAGAGGAAATTGGTGAAGTTTTATGACATTAAATTTTGCTGGGATCAATTAAATGGGGCACTGAAAAGGGGGTCATCACATACTTCTCAGCAATCCTGAGAGCATGATAAATCAGAGCACAGTCTAGTCTTCATGAGGACCCGTGGTGTGGTTACAAGGGATGGCAGGACCACAACCCCCTACCTTTTCCCCCTCTCTCTATTCATTGTTAACTCTATCCTACCTGAATCCTCCTTACCACCACTGTTACAACGTACACATAGCAGTGGAGCACCTCTTTATTCTCATTTACTATTTCTTCTTTTTTTTCTTCTCTACTTCTTTTCTTCCTTTCTGAAGTTTTCTTATTGAGGTTTTCAAGAAACAGTACATGCACCTATTGTCACTTGTCAATTTTTTACCTGTATGCCCACTAGGGTTGCCATTTTCACAGAACTGGGCAATCATTTGGTTACTGGGCAAGATCGTAAGTTGAATAATGCAATGCCTACCTTGACTGCCCCAAACATTTTTTGCTCCATATTTGTAAAGTGTTAAAGCATAGGAAGCCTTTAACATTTAGCTAACACAAACAGGAACATTACATTTTTTTTTTAAAGGGATATTTAAGTGTGCATTATTTTTGTGAAGACTTTACTGGACAGAATGCTAAAATACTGGACTGTCCTATTAAATACTCAACACCTGACAACCCTAGTGCTCACTGTATGAGCCACCAATAATATAAACTAATAGACTGTCTAGTAGGTAAACCACAATTAGGAATACAAAAGGTCAAGCCTCCTGCTTATAACTTTTGTCTTCAACAGATTTGACAATTGATTTATTGATCGCCAGACTGCTTAAGAAATTCATATTCTACACTTTGTTACAGTATTTGTTACATCAAGCTTGCAGTAATTGCACTCATATCTTGTTATGAACATTTAACACAAATTGTACTGATTTCGACTGTGTGGCCCTTAGGGTTTCCAGCTGTCTTCCATACAAATGTTGGACAACTTGCAGATTACTGGGTATGGGTGGTCATACAATAGTACAATTAAAAAACTTTAATTTTTGCGTGTAAAAATGCTAAAGCTTATAGGTAAAAAAGAGGGATAAAAGTATATATATCGTCTCAAATGGACACAATTTCAAAAAATATATAATTAATTAAAATATATATTCTCTTTTCACACACATAATTCACTCGAATATTGGAATAAATTGATAGTTTTAAAAAAGTGGTGCAAAGTCCAAAGAATGCAATTTAATTTAATTCAATAAAAATAATCTACATAAAATTACTCAAAAAAACAAGAAGTTCATTCCTTTACTTGATAAACTAAAATTCATAAAATAACAAATAAAACTTTAATACATTTCGGGGGCGGAGCCTAGCCATGATCTGAGATGGCCGCAATCTAATAGTGCTCTGTAGTCCCTTGTGTTTATCGCCTAAAATCTGATTGATCTACTATCATTCAAAATCAATACAAGACCTGGTAATGATACCCCAGCCCACAGGAGTCACGAAACATAACTTTTAGAGCAGAGCGGTGAGCTTTAATTGAGAGCTGGACGGAGGAGGTGTATCACACTGAGCGGGCATCGGACTTTACCGCTGAACACACAAGCCTGCAAAATTCACCCCAAGTGCCTACCATAAGTACCCTGGGATTAGCCACTTGTACCTGCGACTCCTTCTTTGTCCTCATTGTGTTTGAAGCAGAACCGCAACCTCCCAACAACATCTGAGGTAAACGGGCCATGACCACGTGGCTGCATCGGGACGCATGTAGTTAGTGCTGCGGACCTGTGGATCTACCTACTCAATCATAACAAGATCCGAATTGATTCTTCTGGGAGCCCGGCCTCCTGACAATCTGAGGGTATCATTGCTGTGATCAGCAGACAGTGTGAAGGAGGAGGTGAGTTCTGCATATAGCCTGAGTGGCAGTAATCTAGAGCGGGCTGCACTTTGAATAACTTTACCGATAGATTAGGCGGCAGCTCTGGCCTGAGTGACTTTACATATTAGCACATATAAACTGTACTGGTAGTGTGGTAACTTGATTAGCCAAGTACAGACTCATCCAGCTGTTCAGAGAGGGACTGTGAGGCATAGGGTTGGGCCTTAAATATATTTGAAGAAGACGTCCCCTCAAATAGATAAACTCTTAGACACATTATATGTTGAAAGTACAGATTGACAAGCTGTGAAGATAGTGAGCAACATAGACGATTAATGGAGCCATCTATTACAAAAGGAGGAGGAATCTTACTTTTAAAGACCTTGGCCCATATCTGATATGGCCAGTAAAAGGAATCCTAAGCCTCCTAAAAACACACAGTCTTCTATCATAGAGAGCTATCTGATTCACACAGACCTGACCTTGCCATCTAATAAAGCAGCACAAGATTCATTGGGACAGTTAACCACAGCTCAGATTCATGAGCATAGGCCTAGTGCACAATCCCATAACTATGTTACAAAGGATGACATCACTAATCTATCTTCCAAAGAGGATATTAAGAACGCGATGCAAGACTTCAAAAGCATGTTCAGGGAGCTCAAAAAGGACATGGCGGCAATAAATCACTGTGTCACTCAAGTGGAAGAAAAAGAAGAATCACTTAGCTCCGACATGCAACAACAAACCAGTCTTCTGCAAGCACAGGAGGGCACAGTCCAATCTCTCATGGACCGTATAGAAGACCTAGAGAATAGGAGCAGAAGAAGCAATCTTCGTTTACGGGGTATACCTGAGACAATTGACCCTCCAGCACTGCAACCCTACATTCAAGAGTTCATTAGATTCCTTAAAAATAATGACTCGGCACAGGACATACAAATAGAATGGGCCCATAGTGCCTTGCGCCCCAAACCACCAAGTAGGGCCCCCCTAGAGATGTAATAATGAAATTTTTATCTTTTCGGGACAAGGAGGATGTTTTAAAACTGGCCAGAGCAAAATACCCAATCACATTCAGGGGTGCAGAGGTTCAGGTGTATTCAGATCTATGTCCCACAACATTGCAAAAACTGAGAGATCTTAGACATATCACATCAGTCCTGAATGAGAAAAGGATCCCATATAGATGGGGGTTCCCTACTTGTCTAAATGCCACGAAAAACAACATCTCACATATCCTCAGGAGTCCGGAAGATCTTCCAAGCTTCAATCAAGCTCTTGGTCTAGAGATAGAGCCCCCTCGTCATGAGGAAGCTGTCCGCTGAGTCCCTAATGAAGCGGACCACGGAGATATCCAGCAGTTCTGTGGTTGATACATCGGGGTCAATAAGTGTTTGCTTTTTCTTTGGTTCCTAATATCTGGTCCACATAGACCTTTGTATCCAATGGCCTTTTGTATGGGGCAAAGTTTTATACTTCTTTGAGGAGCACTCAGGTCGTATATACTGCATAACTTTATTACTGTTTAAATCATCTACATGTTAATGTTTTAATATGTTTCAAGAAGGTGCTGCCTCGTACTCACACTTTGCTATGGCCTGCTGCAGTCGCTTGAATATGTATTGCATTCCAGCTCAGAGTAAAAAACTCAGCCTGGTTTTATAATATTGTTCTCACATTGGTAAGCTCCTACTTATGCCTTAGAGAAGGGGGGAGGGGAGTCAGGGGTTAATTGAAAGTTAGACAAAGTAACTTTTTATAAAAAAAAAAATAGGGGGGAAAAAAATGGGGGGGGAAATGATAAAAAAAAAGGGGGGACACTAGGTAGGTCAGTTATACATTAAATTACCATTGTGGACCTTTAGCTTAAAAGGAAAAGTGATGTTTCCTAGAAGGGGCTGAGCACTCAGTTTGTAATTTCATTGATTCATCACTGAAATGGGGGGTGATCTCATGCTGGCGTGGATTTTACCCCGTACATATAGTTAAGCCCGGCCCATAGATAGAGATATAGAAAAATAATCAACTTCGTAAAATAGGTTTAGGCGCTTGAGTGCTTTATCCCAGATTACTTGCTCAACACTTAATCTATATTCCTCATTTGGATGTAGAGAGATGTTATTACAGATAAATGTTGGGCAATATCACGCTGGATCCTACTTGCATCAGTGCATGTAAATTGAGCGAGCAGGAAGGATATCACTTAAACAATTGGAGTGGGCACAGGTTGGGGGAGTGGAGTAGTGAGATAGAACCCTTATATTAACAGTCCCAGCATTTGGGTACAAGGGGATAAACTTAGTTTACTCAACTAGAATCTAAGGATCAATTAGATTTATAAGGAATATGCTATCTGTTTATGCTTATTGTGAAAAACACAGGGACAACTACCCCTGAGTTGTTAAAGTAGTTGTTACAGTTTTCATTTAACACAGAACTAATATTGATTGTTATTATTGTTTAAAGTTATTATGCTTAGTTCACAGTAAGTGATACCAATATACTATAGAACTTGTCTTCCCAGAGAAGACACTCTCTCTTTTTCTAACTAATCCTTCTGACTTTCTATTCTCTACCCTCCTCTTTACCCCCACTCTCCTCTTCTTATACCCCCCTCCCTCTCCCCCATTTTTTTTTCTCCATTTGTGCAACCCTACTGCCCTCTCCTCCTATACTCATTATCAAGTACTCCTGGCAAACATGGCGGGTCAGCGTGCTAGACTCAGGCCCCACCCAATAGAAATTATAACCATTAACGCAAGGGGAATTAACAGCCCCTCTAAGCGCTCCATAGTGTTAAAAGACCTACAGAGATTGGGAGGGGATATAGTTTTTTTGCAAGAAACGCATTTTGCAATAAATCATGAACAAAAATGGTTTAGTCGCCAATACCCAGTTGCTCATTTTGCTTTAGGCCCATCACACTAGTCAACGTATACTGTCCCAATGCCTCCCAGCACCTCTTTCTCCAGAGGGTCTCCCGCAAAATTCTTGAAATGCAGTCAGGAATTTTATTCCTCGTGGAGATTTTAATGCACCCCTTAACCCCACTCTTGGTACCTCCAATGGTCTCTCCAGTGCCACTCATAAAACACTTTAACGGATGACCACCTCATTAGCTGAATTAGCGATCCATGACATATGGCATACGCATCATCCAACGGACAAAAATTATACTTTTTATTTGCACCCACACCGAAAATATTCTAGGATAGATGACCTATTCACAGACTCTACAGGATTAATAGTCACTAAGACCAGCAGAATTTATGCGATTACATGGTCCGACCACGCCCCAGTGGGTTGCTCTATTCAGTGGCCCAGTGTACCTATCACTCCCTTTGTGTGGAGACTTGATGACTAGATGATCCGGTGTTTAACACAGACTTCAGGAAGTCATTGTCTGAATTCTTTCGCCTTAATGCAGACGATGGAATAGACGGCCCCATCATATGGGAAGCTCATAAATGCACCATAAGAGGCCTCCTGATCGAGCGGCGGAAAGCAAGGCTCAAAAAAAAAAAAAGAGAACATTGCAATAATCTTTTATTACAAGTAGAAAAGACAGAGAAATTTCACAAAAAGTACCCGCTTGATGATCCGGGTCTTGAACGCTTGAACTTGGCCAGGAAAAATCTGCTACAGTTTTTGCAGGAAGACTATCAGAAACAAGCCCTTTTCTTAAGACAGCTCTACTTTGAGCAGGGTGACAGACCTGGAAAGCTCCTTGCAAGAGCGATAGCTAGGAAAAAACTGAAGGCCTATGTGCATCATATGATGGACGCAGAGGGAATGGCCAAAGCAGATGGTGATTCTATTGCTGAGATCTTTAGGAGCTATTATGAATCCCTTTACAATCTGAGAAGTCCTAGCCGAGGCGGGGAGGCCTCTCCCACGCCGCGGCAGGAGGATGATATTATCCGTAAATACCTAGAGACTGCTGACCTTCCGGTGATCACTGAGGAGGATAGGAAACTCTTAGATTCCCCAATTACAATAAAAGAGGTACAGAAAGCTATCAAAAATCTCCCATCTGGCAAAAGCCCTGGGCCTGACGGCTTTGGCCTAAAATACTCCAAAATGTATGCAGACATTCTTGTACCTGAACTGAAAACTTGTTTGCCTCCTTATCATAGACTCCCAGGCTTCCTAGGTCCATGCTAGAAGCATATATTGCAGTTATTCCTAAACCTGGGAAACCTCCTGACAGGCCCGAGAATTTTAGACCGATTTCTCTCTTAAATTCGGACGTTAAGATTCTGGTGAAAATTATGGCTGCGCGCTTGAACAGATTCCTCCCTGGACTGATCTTTGCTGACCAGGTGGGATTTATACCTGCCAGAGAGGCTAGAGACAATACCCTCAAAGTACAACAGTTGATAACTTACGCTCGCATAAACAAATTGCCGCTCTCTCTGGTTACAACAGATGCAGAAAAAGCATTTGATCGGGTTAGCTGGACGTTTATCCGATTAACACTGGAGAAGTTTGGTTTCGGTTCTGGCTTTATAAACATCATCATGTCTTTATATTCTGCCCCGAACGCACGGATTAGAGTAAATGGCACCCTCTCAGACACTTTTATGATAAAAAATGGGACGAGGCAGGGGTGTCCCTTGTTTGCCCTCACTATTGAGGTACTGGCAAGCAAAATCAGAGCTAACCCAGCGGTGAAGGGAGTTCTCGTTGGCAATACCGAACACAAACTGTCGATGTATGCCGACGACATTCTTCTAACACTCTCAGATTCTGCTACATCTTTAGAGGAAGCACTAATAGAATTCAAAACCTATGGAGTGGTATCAAATTTCCTTCTCAACCCTCTGAAATCTGGAATCTAAAATATCACAGAGTCTCCGGACCGCTTTGCTGCCTCAACGGCAAAATGTCCGATAAAAATAGCCAAACATAGTATAAAATATCTGGGTATTGCTATTTCGTCCAGTGCTCTCGAAATAGTTGACCTAAACTACTAAAAAAATTGTGACGAAATCCTCAGGGATCTGTCCAATTGGAAAAAGAAAACAATGTCATGGATGGGACGAATAGGGGTAGTTAAGATGAATGTGTTACCAAGATTTCTTTATATCATGCAGACAGTCCCGGCAGCGTCGGCCTCTCAATATCTCCAGCAAATCCAAATGGGCATTGAAGCATACATATGGAATGGGATCAGGCCCAGAGTTAGAAGGTCCACTATATATTTGCCCAGGGAAAGGGGCGGTCTGGGAGTCCCACTCCTGAGAGAATATGAAAGAGCTATTTTTCTTCAGAGGGTTGTGGAGTGGAGCCGAAACTCTTGCAATAAACTTTGGATTAAAATTGATAATGAGATCCTGCAGCGAGGAAATGTTAGGGCGCTGGCCTGGATTACGGTAAAAAAATGTCCGGCATCTATTGCATTGTACCCTATGATAAGTGATACCCTTAAGACGTGGGATAAGGTTTTGGAAGAAGGCACTTATGTGTCAGCTCATACCTCACCAAACATCCCTATACGGGAAAATCCTGATCTATGATTGGAGCTCCCAAAGCGAATCACGGGAGAAACTTATACCCTAGCAGAAACAGCTATCTCTAATATTTTACAGCAAGATAAAATTAAAGCACAAGCGGAATTGGCCGAATGGGATCGGATGATTTTTGCATCCTGGTACAGAGTGGTGCAGGTCACGCATTACTTCGACACTTGTAGGGACCGGGGGGCACTGACTATGCACAGAACACCCTTTGAGGTACTGTGCGTTATGCAACAGAAACCAGCACATCTAATTTCTCACTTATATCAACTTCTACTGAGCAGGGGGGGAATTACCCTTCCGACATATGCTTCTATATGGCAAACAGAGCTTGGACTAGAAATATCCGCTAAAGACTGGATAAAGAAGATCTTTAAGAAAACTAGAAAAGCTTCTACCTCAGCGAGGGTTCAGGAAATGCACTACAAACTACTTAGTAGGTGGTACCTAACGCCCCAGAGATTGCGGAGAATCTATCCTCACATAAGTGGGGGTGCTGGAGGGGCTGTTGGGAGGAGGGATCCTTCCTTCACATCTGGTGGACGTGTCCACAGATAAGACCCTTCTAGGAGGGGGTGCTGGGAGAAATGAGCAAAATTCTTAAAATCATCATTCCCCCCAAACCAACATATCTGATTTATCATGAGCTACCTAAAATAATTGGAGTGGATAGACACTTACTTTTTCTCTTGATGCTGAACGGTGCGAAAGGGCTTATCCCAGCACATTGGAGATGCCCTCAGACACCGACTGTTCAGGAGTGGAAGCATAGTAAGCAAGTATCGACGTAGTCTCCCCGGCTCTCAAATTACCCTTATGGAACCCTCCTGCACCTGTCACCACAGACGCCGTCCAGGAACACAGCTTGGCCACCGTTGGAGTAAAAACCAGAGGAGAAAGTGAGCGCCAAAACGATGCAGCACCTGAACAAATAACAAGACTACGGAAAGTCCTTAGATTCAAAAGTTAGGTGATACAAACAAACATCCGTATGAACACTGAGCAACACGTTTAAAATCTTTGTCAAGCTCAGTTAGCAAGTCCACAGTCCCGGCTTCTTATACCCAATTTCTTAAAGGGACAGCTTTTGTTAAATTCATATTTCATTATATTCTGTTCTGTTCATGCAATATTATCCGGATCTGAGATTGTAGAAGTAGAAAAAAAAGATGTTGTGTGCGGAATTATCCTGCTCAGCTGAGATAATTCCGCAGGATAATTCCGCACACAACATTTTTTTTTCTACTTCTACAATCTCAGATCCGGATAATATAGCATGAACAGAACAGAATATAATGAAATATGAATTTATTGATGTTTGTTTGTATCACCTGACTTTTGAATCTAAGGACTTTCCGTAGTCTTGTTATTTGTTCAGGTGCTGCATCGTTTTGGCGCTCACTTTCTCCTCTGGTTTTTACTCCAATGGTGGCGTCTGTGGTGACAGGTGCAGGAGGGTTCCATAAGGGTCATTTGAGAGCTGGAGAGCCGGGGAGACTACGTCGATACCTGCTTACTTATGTGTAAGTACTGGTATATTTTGTCTTAAAAGGTATTGATATACATTTAAGCAGCCGATTTTGTCTCTCCATTTAAACGATTTACGGCTTTCACGATCTATTCATCCACTATCTATCCATCATTTGGAGGGAATCTGGAGGTTTAACTACCCATATACCATCTGGAAAGGCTTAATTGGAGGTCCCTTTAAAGCTACCATCTACTTCAATAAGGGATAAGGAATATTCTTATGGAAGCTAACCTTTTGTATTACTAAAAGTGGTTTTGTTTCTGTTTGAAACATACTTGAATTTTATTGCAGGGCACAGTGTGTACATATAATAGTATCTGTTATTATATATTTCTATTTGTATGAAATGTATTAAAGTTTTATTTGTTATTTTATGAATTTTGGTTTATCAAGTAAAGGAATAAATTTCTTGTTTTTTTGAGTAATTTTATGTAGATTCTTTTTATTGAATAAAATTACATTCTTTGGACTTTGCACCAATTTTTTAGATCTATCAATTTATTCCAATATTCGAGTGAATTATGTGTGTGAAAAGAGAATATATTTTTTAATTAATTATATATATTTTTTTGAAATTGTGTCCATTTGAGACGATATATATACTTTTATCCCTCTTTTTTACCTATAAGCTTTAGCATTTTTATGCACAAAAATTAAAGTTTTTTAATTGTATTCTGTGTTTTGGAGGTTTTTTGGAGTACCTCTTTTTCAATTTTTGTTTGTAGGTCATTTTGCACTGGTCTTAAATTTGTTTTTGGTCATACAATAGTCCCTCAAAGCTCACACCCACCCTTGCTCCATTATATAAATATAATATATATATAATATGATATACATTCTCCACAATGGATTAGTGATTTTATCCCCTTTCCCGCCAGTAGCACATACAAATAAGAGATTTGAAACCCTTGATCACCAGTAGCATGAAGAAAACAATATTTTACATCCTTTTGGTTGACAGTTTAAAAAAACAACAACAAAACAATACCTAGATTTTAGCCCAGTGGCTTCATGTAACAAGCACATAGCTGTGTTTAACACCCTCTTCTGCTTCCATTAACTCGAAGCACAATATATGCACAGTGTCATATCTTTCTGGGCTATATGCTTCTGGGCTATATATAGGATTTGGAAAGGTATCTGTCAGTCAGGTGGCTTTAAAAAAAAACTGTACTGCCCAGAGTTTACTGAACAGCCTGGTGAAATACCGGACTGTCCGGTTAAATACTGGACACATTTTAATAATTAACTTACATATAAATAAAATGATTTACATACCAATAACACTGGTATAACATTATTACAAGAGATACAAATAAACAAATATTTGTACAAATATTAACAGAATTTTTAAATAAATGCACTGTTTTACAGTTTGAAAGGTAAAAAAGTATAAGTATACTGTGATGGCCTTTCGACTTGTTCACATTTCTTGTGTTTAATTGAAATTGTAAAAGCACATTTGATTCCTTACAACAGATGCTGCCATCTGTATTATTGCAAATCTAAGGCCTCTTGTGTTTAAATAATAATGAATTTCTGCTTTTTCATTCAACTTCATATCCTCATTTTAATTTATTTTGGATGCTCTCACAGCATTTCCGGTTCCCTTTTATAGTGCACTAAATGACCTTGTGACCGACAACTAACCTTATAACCAATGAAATGCAAAGACTGCCTGGCAATTAACTTCTTTTTCTGATATTAATGATCTGTACACTAATAGATTCCTAGTTGATTCACTAATAGATTCCTAGCAGTTTATAGAATTATAGAATTAAACTGTTACCAAGGCAACATTGCTTGCTCAGAACCGGAGACAGTGCAAGTTTATGAGCACATGATCAAGAAACAACACCTACAGATGTGGGGTAACATACTGATAGTCAAGGAATGCATATTCATTTAAAAGGATGACTGAATGACAATCTCCATTTCTTAAGTAATATAGCTGGTTGCTAGTTCAGCTTTTTCTGCTTTGGAAGAGCAGTGATTCATTTCTCATATATCTATATATATCTACAGTATATCTATCTTTATAGGGGTGAGAGCCATTAGTAAATTATTATGATTCATCTATGACATGCAATTTTTAAAAATAAACTTTCCAATTTTCTTATATTATCAAATTTACATTGTTCTCTTAATATCTTTTGTTGAAGATATTCCATGAGAGCATACTGAGGTAGACTTAGAAGCATTCATATGTTGAGTTCTATATGGCACCATTGTCTGCAGAAAATGTTTTTAACAGTTTTATATATTATATATATATATAAAGCTCAAGACACGTGAAAACTCCTGAGCCTGCCTCACTGCTCTCATGGAAAGTAGCAAATTAAAAAGTTTTCTTTAATATTGCATGCTTTACCTGAATCCTTATTTTGACTTTCATGTCTCTTTATTACAATACTATAAAAAATAAAATCATAGATCCAGGGAATCATTTGTAAGATAGCCCCAGTTTACAAACTCTGCCCCTGCCTGTCCCTTCTCTCTTTCCATTAAATGTTCCAGTTTTACAAAATGAAACTGGGGATCATCCCGCCACAACTCCGGATGACCTCAGTCTCTTTCATGGCATGTCTGATCACCAGTGAAATTCCTGGCCACACCCTCTGACTCCACCCCCAAGCCAAAGAGACTTTGCACACACGCCTGTCTCCCTGACACCAACCAAACCTTTCAGTCTTGGATACCAGCTTACGGAGGCATCATATTATACAATGCGCCAATAGAAACATTTCAAATTAAATGAGATCAAAGAAAGATTGCAATGAGAAATTTGGGATATTCTAGTCCTCAGTCCTAAAACTATGTGACACTGACACCTTCAGATATGGATTTTATTCCCATAGTTTCCTGGTGTCCTGTTTGAGACTCACTGTCCTGCCATCTCCTTACTTAACTGACACTGCGAAAGAATCTCTTCCAAAGAATATTAATACGTATTAATATTTTATAATTGGTAACCATATGTAATGTTCGTGGGATATTTTCTTATCAGACTAATCCTAGAAAGTAGCCTTCTTATCCCAGCATGAACTGGAAAGATAAGGAAAAATCCCATAACTAAGTATAACAGTTTGAAGGAATGAGGAAGTAAAAGAACAGCTGCAAGGGTTAATGAGGAACAGGCCTGAGTAGGGCTCAAAAAAACCCAGACAGTACTATGCCCCTGAGAAACACAAAAATAAAAGTAAAGCTCATCAGAGAGTGCAGGGTTCAGTGAGAGGAGGCAGTCCAATGTTTCTGAGAATCAAAAGGGTTAAACAGTAGAATGATCAATGGGCAATGCATGATTCAGTAACAAGCAGACAGTCCAATCTTTCTGAGTATCAAAAGGGTTAAGCAGTAGAATGGTCAATAGCAATGCAGGTTTCAGTATAAGCAGGCAGTCCAGTAATGCACAATAGTAAATATAAAAAATAGCACACAGAAGTACACAGAGGTAAACCTATACTAGGGCAGTTACAGGCTGAAGGAGATTACCTCAAAGGGACAGCTTTCATGATTCAGATAGGGCATGTCATTTTAAACAACTTTCCAATTTACTTTTATCACCAATTTTGCTTTGTTCTCTTGGCATTCTTAGTTGAAAGCTAAGCCTAGGAGGCTCATATGCTAGTTTCTTAGACCTTGAAGGCCTTAGTTCATGTGTGTCATATAGATAACATTGAGCTCACGCACGTGAAATTACCAAGGAGTCAGCACTGATTAACTAAAAAGTCTGTCAAAAGAACTGAAATAAGGGGGCAGTTTGCAGAAGCATAGATACAAGGTAATTACAGTGGTAAAACGCGTATTATTATAACTGTGTTGGTTATGCAAACCTAGGGAATAGGTTATAAAGGGATTATCTATCTTTTTAAACAACAAAAATTCTGGTGTTGACTGTCCCTTTAAATAGGGGCACGCTGACTCACAGGTGAGGCACAGGTGTACAGGAAATGAGCAGAGCAGCAATCACAGCACGCAGTGATGATATCATCACCGTGCTCCATACAACAACCAGATGCTACCATGGCAACAGCCAGGAGGAGGGGGGCGGTGGTATGACACCTTAGTGCCATATTAAATATAGTTTAGCTGGTACATAAGTTGCTTTAGGAGGTCTACAAGGTCATTGTGAAACTCTGAAATTATGAAACCTCATTTAAAACTTATAAGCTCAGTTGGGGAATTCAGTACTTTTCTGGAGTAATCAGCGAGAATAAGAACTTGAAGCTAATCCTGTGTAAAATGCTGACTTCCCAACTGTCCCTATTCAAGTGGGACTGTGCCTAATTCTGAGCTGTGTCCAGCTGTCCCTCTGAGGCAACCTTATGTCCCAATTTGCAGAGTCTCTCTTTGCTTCGCCCATAGAGCACCTATACATGCCAACAAACCACCAGACACGACCACCCAGATGCCCCTAATCATGCTGACTATCCACCTGTGACCCTGCCCCCTACTGACACAGTCCCACCCACCAAACAGTGGTGGACCCCCTCAACCTCATAGGTCCCTACTACCAAGCCACAAATGTTGGAAGGTATAAAAATGTAGTTCTGGTGTATAAGTCATTCCCCCAGCCATGTTAATGTTTTCTTGTAAGTCAGAGTGAAATGGAAAAAACTCACTCAGTTCAGTGAAAGAAAACTATATCATCGCCATTTGAAAACTTTCCAGTTTGGTTAAATACAATTTTTATTAATGTTTAAATTATACACTTTCTTGTATATCAAAATATAGACATGTGTTTTGGACATTTGTTTCCTCTGAATATTCATTTGCTGCACTATACAGCTTTCGTTTAGTTTAAAATGAAACAAAAGTGGAATTTTGGTCAAACATTTACATTTTTTTCCCGTTAAAACAAATGAAAATGTTTCAAAGTTACAGGTGAAAAGTTCACCTGTAGCTACAATACTTACCTTAATGTGCTCTGAAGAGCATAGAGAGCACATTAAGGTAAGTATTAACCGCTTAAAGGGACAGTCAAGTCTAAAAATAACTTTCATGATTTAAATAGGGCATGCAATTTTAAACAACTTCCTAATTTTCTTTTATCACCAATTTTGCTTTGTTCTCTTGGTATTCTTAGTTGAAAGCTAAACCTAGGAGGTTCATGTGCTAATTTCTTAGACCTTGAAGACTGCCTCTAATCTGAATGTATTTTGACCACTAGATGGCATTAGTTCATGTGTTTCATATAGATAACATTGAGCTCATGCATGTGAAGTGACTTAGGAGTGAGCACTAATTGGCTAAAATGCAAGTCTGTCAAAAGAACTGAAATAAGGGGGCAGTCAGCAGAAGCTTAGCTACAAGGTAATCACAGAGGTAAAAAGTATATTAATATAACTGCGTTGGTTGTGCAAAACTAGGGAATGGGTAATAAAGGGATTATCTATCTTTTTAAACAACAAATATTCTGGTGTTGGCTGTCAATTTTAAAAATAAATAAAGGAAACAAATGAATACTGACCTCAGTATTTTTTAATTTTCTTTAATTTCATTAAATTATATTTTATTTTAATTTTGTTGAAACGAAACATAAATTCGATTTTCATGACAAATGTGCATTCTTTTGAAAAGTAATGCACATCTCTATTAAATATATTTTGCACTCAGAATGTCTGAAAACAACAGTGAGAGTCTTGTAAAGGTTAGGAGGTCACATTAGTTTTTATGTTATGCTACTTGCCGGGTTCAGGTACTGACTTTACATTTGTACCAGGAGAGGTCAAATTAAACTTTCATGATTCAGATACAGCATGTAATTTTAAACAACTTTGCAATTTACTTCCATTATGAAAAAAGTGCACAGTGTTTTATATTTACAATGTTTGAGCCACCAGCCCCTACTGAGCATGTGCAAGAATCCCCAGTATATACGTGTATGCATTTGTGATTGGCTGATGGTTGTCACATGGTACAGGGGGAGTGGAAATAGACATAACTTTGACATTTGTTAGAAAAAAAACTACTACTCATTTGAAGTTCAGAGTAAGTGCTATTGCATTGTCTTGTTATCATCTATTTGTTACTCATGCAAATCTACTTTATTTACTGGTCCTTTAATAGGGGTGTTATTATAGCATATATAGGGGTGTTATTATAGCATATATATGGGTGTTATTATAGTAGCCTCTGATGAAGCACATGTACGCATGCGCGAAACGCGTCAGGTGTTCATCTGAACCTGCACCAGCTGTTTGGCAACCTGGCTGAATAAAGATACTTACCTGTAACAAGTTTCCAGTCTCCAGGTCTCCTATTTCTTCCCCCTGGTGGGATATTTCCTCTTATATATATATATATATATATATATATATATATATATATATATATATATATATATATATATATGTATATATATATATACAGTATATAACCTTCTGAAATAACAGCAACCAGACAAGATTTCTTCAAAAAAACAGGGGTCAAATTTATTGAAGTTTCGGGGAGTAAACCTCCCCTTCCTCAGAACATAAAGTGTACACAAACACTGCACCTTAAATAAGCAAACCAATACACCAGTCACCACCAAGATCCTGTTCAGAAAAGGCACCAACATTGCATCATTTCCGGTTCCTCCTTTGTTACTCGGAAGTACTCTAACCAATCACTAACCAATCACTTCCGGTTTGTGTTTACATACTAGTAAAAAAGTGCTTTTTAATCCAAAAACTCACAAAATATCTTATCATGCCAACATTGTGTACTTATACATTGTGTCCCCAACACTCACAACATTTACCCAATTTATACAACTTTGCGGTGTAACACTGCCGCTTATGTAGTGAAGCCAACTCCGGAAGTTATTCAATCACTTCCGTTACGTTATGGTGAACATTGAATGTATAGCCAATATAATCAATAAGTGTGTTATTACCTTATAATACCATATTTCAAAGTACAATCTCCAAGTGTTATATACACACACTCCTCTTTGTTACCCACTCATTAAGTGCTCAATTATAACATTGTGACTTCCATGTGTTAGTATCGTATGTCCGGTTCCGGAAGTTACGTCACCTCCGGTTCCGGTTACCTTGCGTCACACGTGTTTAGTAACGTTCATACTCGCTAATGTTGGTCTACATCATCCTAACTTGAACAGGTAATTTACAACAAACCACTCCTAAGAACTACACTGAAATTTTGTGCTACTCATACAGCCACAGTGAACAAAAAAACTTGTAAATATTAAACAACAAATTAAAAACAATAGAACTTATATCAGCTCTTGTCTAGAAAACAGACATTCCAAACTGCACTTTATCACAACATTGTGTACATCTGTAACACAATGTATGTCTGTTTTCCAAATTATTAATTTGCACATAGATACTGGATAGTACATATTATTGCACACATTCTAAATACATTTGTACAAAATGCACGTCTTCTGGTTGGCTATAGATGCAATACGAATTTAAGAGACCTTTTGGTCATCTCAGATCCAACACAGAGTTACACAGACAAGGATTAGCACAAAGAAGGGGTGTTATCAATGCCTGAATTGCACTACATGTAACGCCATAATAGCAACCAAGAAATTCAATCATCCACATGGCAACAAGGTGTATACGATCAATTATCCGATAACGTGTACCACGATGTTTGTGGTATATTTGATTATCTGTCCGTGTGGACTACACTATGTGGGCAAGACCCAAGGCACCATACTGGTAAGGATGGCCAACCATCGCACAGCCATCAGAGCAGCATTAAAGAAAGGTGAATCGGACCAACCGGTGACACGCCACTGGGTGACAGCAAAACACTCGATAGCTGCAATCAAATTGGTCCTGATTGATCACATTCCCAAACAAACAAGAGGAGGCGACAGAAATAAACTGTTGTTAAGACGGGAAGCGCAATGGATGTTCCGACTGGGGACTATAGATCCGAAGGGATTGACTCTCCACCGGACTATGGTGCCCTTATGTAATGTGGTATTGCGAGATGAGAGGGCTGTGGTTATCCATGTGTACCGGTGGTGGCTGATACCAGTAGGTTGTGGATGGGGACCACTGTGTACACACTTCTGCCGGTGGGTAGGGGTTTGTGCATGTGTGGTTTATGGAGGTAATGAGGGGTGACCTGGATCAGTGTTGGTTCATGCCATCACCTTATATCTCTGCCCGAGACCTGCATGTTGGATATTAGTCTGTACACCTGGGACACTGGGACTACCTATGTGTTCTCACCACCGCAACCAATACTGAACGTAGTTGGTGTCAAGATGAAAGGGCGATATGGTTAACAAATTATTTAGAATGTGTGCAATAATATGTACTATCCAGTATCTATGTGCAAATTAATAATTTGGTAGACATCAGACATACATTGTGTTACAGATGTACACAATGTTGTGATAAAGTGCTGATATAAGTTCTATTGTTTTTAATTTGTTGTTAATTTAATTTAAGGTAATAACACACTTATTGATTATATTGGCTATACATTCAATGTTCGCCATAACGTAACGGAAGTGATTGAATAACTTCCGGAGTTGGCTTCACTACATAAGCGGCAGTGTTACACCGCAAAGATGTATAAATTGGGTAAATGTTGTGAGTGTTGGGGACACAATGTATAAGTACACAATGTTGGCATGATAAGATATTTTGCGAGTTTTTGGATTAAAAAGCAATTTTTTACTAGTATGTATGTTGGTTAGAGTACTTCCGGGTAAAAAAGGAGGAACCGGAAATGATGCAATGTTGGAGCCTTTTCTGAACAGGATGTGGGAGGTGACTGTGTATCGGTTTGCTTATTTAAGGTGCAGTGTTTGTGTACACTTTTTGTTCTGAGGAAGGGGAGGTTTACTCCCCGAAACGTCAATTAATTTGACCCCTGTTTTTTGAAGAAATCCTGTCTGGTTGCTGTTATTTCAGAAGGTTATTTATTTACACAAAACCTACAGGTGGTTGACTCAATGAGGTCGGATTCACATTGAGATATATATATATATATATATATATATATATATATATATATATATATATATCGTATTCTGAGTCATTAGTCTTATGTGGGGTCTATAAAGTGGACATCAGAATGCTTTCATGTGAAAGTAATTTTATTATCTTGATAAGGCTTGGCTATATCTATTTGTCTAACCCCCTTAAAAGGGTCTAAACCAGTGTTTCTCAACTCCATCCTCATTACCCTTAACAGGTCAGATATTCATTATATCTTAACTAAAGCACAGGTGAAATAATCAGCTGATCAGTAACCATGGTTACTAACCTGCTTTCACCCATCAGCTGATTATTTCACCTGTGCTTTAGTTAAAGGGACACTGTACCCAAATTTTTTCTTTTGTGATTCAGATAAAGCATGCAATTTTAAGCAGCTTTCTAATTTACTCCTATTATACAATTTTCTTCATTCTCTTGGTATCTTTATTTGAAAAGCAAGAATGTAAGTTTAGATGCCAGCCCATTTTTCGTGAACAATCTGGGTTGTTCTTGCTGATTGGTGGATTAATTTAACCTACCAATAAACAGGTGCGGTCCAGGGTTCTGAACCAAAAAATTGCTTAGATGCCTTCTTTTTCAAATAAAGATAGCAAGAGAACAAAGAAAAATTAATAATAAGAGTAAATTAGAAAGTTGCTTAAAATTGCATGCTCTATCTGTATCACAAAAGAATATTTTTGGGTTCAGTGTCCCTTTAAGATATAATGCATATCTGTCCTGTTAAGGGTCATAAGGACTGGCGTTGAGAAACACTGGTCTAAACACATAAGTAAAGGCTGCTTCATAACCACAATGCATTGCTGCTCCTGAGCAGGACACAGTCAGCGAGACAAGCAGGAGTGACATGTGCAATCGTTATGCTTGTCCTGCTTAGGGGCTGCAATGCATTGTACTTCCTTTAAGTTCTTTAACTATTTGTTTATTGCTTTAGTGGGGTTAAACAAATGATTATAGGTAAGCATTAGCGACACAATAAAACGTACTAGAGTATTTCAGTAGTATGTCCCTTTAATAACAACATGTTGGCTGCATTCATGAATTATAAATACAATGGTTGCATTTTTTTGTGTACAAAGGATACCAAGAAAACAAAGCAAATTTTATAAAAGAAGTAAACTGTAAAAAAATAAATAAATTGTATGTTCTATTTGAAAAAAAGTTTAATTTTGATTATAGTGTCCATTTAATGGTAGTCTATTACAATACATGCTCAAATGTAATATTCTAATGTTAATATTTGTTTTCTAATAACTGACCAGATGTAAAGGGGAACATTTGTTCTTTCAGTCACAATTCATAGAAACATAGAAACATAGATATTGACGGCAGATAAGAGCCATAGGCCCAGCAAGTCTGCCCGACCTTACCTAACAGTATAAACTTATTTAGTTCGTAAGATAGCCCTATGCTTGTCCCATGCATTTTTAAAGTCCCCCAGACATCCCCTGCAATGGAAGCAACTTGCATGCTTTAAAGGGACATAAAACAAGTTGGGATAGAGACAAAATATAATATGTACTTTAATCACTTTACCTGCAAATGTATACTGCAGTACCTCGCCATTAACCCTTTCTTTTTAGTTTCTAATTTGTAAAGCGCTAACTACCCCCCACACCTTTATTTCTATGGCTGTATCTATATCTATTGTATTTTGGTAGAATGCAAAAGTGAATAGGGATTATCTGCTGGAGCATGCCTAGAAGCTGTGAACTCAGTTGGAATACAATGTCTGTGTCCAGACACTGATAGTGGGGGTGGAGTTGGCTGCTCCAGGCAGCTTAGCTATGTAATTAATTTTGCTTATATTTGCAAATTATTTTAAAATACTTGCCAGCAATTTTTAAACTTTTTTTTATGCAAACTATTTTTTAATGAATTAGCCCTTTTAGGATATGCACAGATCTCAACCTGCTTTATGTCCCTTTTAATATTTGAAATTTAGTGTGTTGTGTGATTTCAGCTATCACTTTTATATTACCCTAATATAGAGGTAGAAATACATCAGTATTGTGATTATTGTAGCTAAATATTAAAACTATATTGCACAATAATTCAAATGCATTAGTCACTCCATGTAAAATTAGTGGGAGTTAGTTTTGTTGCTAAGTGATCAAAACCCTGAAAATGCATAATCACCATTTCAGTGGACAGAGTTATATTTATTCCTTATTGCAAAAGTTTCTTTCCCATGAAGACATTGAGGCAGATGTTATAGTCATCAACACAAAATGTGCACAACTGACTTTCTATATTATGTGTAATTCAGTTTGATTTAAACGTTTTTAAGTTTAAAGAAACATTGTACTGTATTTTTCTTCCCTTAAATATGTTCCCAATGATCGATTTTATCTGCTGGAGTCTAAGAAATTGTTTGCAAATAGCTCCTCTATTTTTATTTTGCCATTAGAAACAGCTGCTTTTGCCTGTTAAAACTACCACTTGTACTGAAAATATGAATACTGATGTATCCTCTATAGAAAAACTATGTAATCCAGAGGCAGCAGCTTTAATAGTTGTCCTAGTGGTGGGTGGGAGAGACGGGTACTAAAATGTTGATATTCAATTGCTCTGTCTATGTTTTGTCTTTTGTGTATACAGGGAGATATATGAAATGTAGGTATTGTGTATAGAGATAAGATAAGAAGGTCTTCTCTTCCTGCAAGCTCAATCAATTTAAATGGGTTGTGACTTCTATGAGCAAACATAGCTATTTCATATGAAAAAATAAACAGATAAATCATGCAATTTAAAAAAAAATACTTTACAATATACTTCTATTATCAAAACTTGCACATTCCTTTTATATGCACAATTATTGAGGCTCCAGCTCCTACTGAGCATGTGAAACATTTCACAGCATATACAGATATGCATTTTGTGATTGGCAGATGGCTGTCATGTGATACAGGGGGAGGAAAATTTGGATTTGCTTTGAAATGTGTCAAAAAATGTTTTACTTGTTATTTAAAATTAAGTAAGTGCTATTGCATTGTCTTTTTATTGTGTATTTGGCATTTATTCAGTTCTACTGTTTTTAGTGGTCCTTTAAGACACAACAACAACAGCTGTTCTAACAAATCTTTGGAAACACATTAAAGGGATATTCTTAATACAAAAAAATGGCATGCTCTCATTTTTTAGAGCATGCAATTTTTGCATTAGTAAGCCTAGATAACTATCTGTTTTATGTGTCTATGCCAAACAAAGCTCCCAGTAAGGGAACCTTTCTGTAGAATTTAATATTTCATGAGCCAACTATTCAGCAAGAGCAGGACCTGACAGTTATCCTGTACTAATGAGTCTTTGATGTTTGACAACTGCAACCATTGAGGTTGTGGACAGGTTAAGAAGCGTCAGTCGTAAAACTGGTGCTTCTTAACGTTTGGTTGCAGGATCAAATGAGTAAGCCTGCCCCGAAATGCCCCAGAAGTATACACAGACATTGTACTGGCCGAAACGTTTAATCTTGCTTTACATTTTTTGTTTTCTTCCGTTTTGAATGCCATAGGTTGGTGCCCGCACCTGATGCCGAGGTATCTAGCTATCAGCCAGAAAAGAATGAGCACCTCTAGTCTCATGGCATTCATACTACTATGTTTGCAGAGGTGATTTATCTTTTTTTTTAGCAAGTTTCCTTAATTACATAATTATACCTTGGATTTAAATCACTTTAAATCACTTCCATTTGCAGTGACTTTTATTCACGTATAATTAAATGCTACGTTTTAAATGTGGATAGTGCACCTTATTATAACACCTTTCCCATTTTTTTCCATTTGTTTTGTTTTTTGTTTTTATTTATTTATTGGGGCTTGGTGACACCAGGAGTGTTATTCCTACTTTACACTGTTTAAACCCATTATTATTGCTAAAAAGGAGCAGCATCTATCTTATAGCGGTTTAATAATGCATAGGAAAATCTCCATTGTGAATTATACCGGCATCATGAAAATGTTGTTAGAACATATTGATTAAGGCCTTGATCCCAATCCTTTCCTGACATTTGCTCCAGATACTGAGGTTATGGACTCATTTTCCAGTGTGTTTTTTTGAGTGGATAAAGTGATGGTAAACTCTCCCATTTTTAAAATCAGGTCAGGAATGTTAGTAATATTTTAGATGAAGTTTAATTCATTAGTTGTAATGAAGATGCACTGTAACTTACTTTTTTATATTCAAATTCAAATACCCCGCGCTCCGCCGCCTACTTCAAAAGTCAATTTTTCTGTGAACGGCTAGAATGTTTGTCCAATCAGTGCTCTCCCCATATAGCACTTATGTTGTAGCTGATTGGACAACAATTCAAACCTTTACCTCACAGACAAATTGACTTTTGAAGTGGGCGGCGGAGCGTGGGGTATTTGAATTTATATCTATATTAAAAAGTAAGTTATAGATAGCACATCTTTATTACAACTAATAAATTAAACTCCAGCTAAAATATCACTAACAGTCCAGATCAGTTTTTAAAAAAGGGAGAGTTTACAATCACTTTAATCTTCATTTTAAACCTACAAATTCCATTATTTGTTACTCCCATGTCTTTTTAACTGAATGCTCTCGAACACGTATCTGTTCAAACTTATTAAGAACTTTATCACATTGTTTGCTTCATAGTGCTCACAACAATAACATCAAGATTTAAAGAAAACCACATGTATTTGAATGCAAAAAGACAAATGTTTGTTGGTTGTTATTTACATCTGTGACAGTTTTAGAGAACAGTCTGTGAGTCTACAGGACAATTAAATGTTGACTACACCAGCATCTTTTGACGATTCGCCAACCATATCAGTATAACGCAGAAAACCGTCTTCAACTGTCTGACAATATGTAAAAAAAATAAAATAATGGAGTTAGTATTGTTCATAACATTAGTCAATGGCTTAAAATAAATATAGAAAAAACTGAGAATTACGGTAAGTGATGGAATTCTGAGAAACTATCCTATGATATTTACAAGGGCGATGAATGGATGGGTCATTCTAAAAAACATTAATCTGTCAAACTCTTTGGCAATGAACCAGGAACTAATAATGACTTGTGTTGATAGACTAAGGAAATCAACCTTTTTTTTATTATAATTGTCCACAGTATAAAAAACAACTCTGAATACTTATACTTCACTAGATAAGTAACTAGGAAAATTAAAGGGACACTGTACCCAAAATTTTTCTTTCGTGATTCAGATTGAGTATGACATTTTAGGCAACTTTCTAATTTACTCCTATTATCAAATTTTCTTTGTTCTCTTGCTAACATTATTTGAAAAATAAGGCATCTAAGCTTTTTTTTGGTTTTAGTACTCTGGACAGCACTTTTTTATTGGTGGATGAATTTATCCACCAATCAGCAAGGACAACCCAGGTTGTGCACCAAAAATGGGCCGGCATCTAAACTTACATTCTTGCATTTCAAATAAAGATACCAAGAGAATGAAGAAAATTTGATATTAGGAGTAAATTAGAAAGTTGCTTAAAATTTCATGCTCAATCAGATTCAGGAAAGAAAATTTTTGGGTACAGTGTCCCTTTAACAAGAAAATACAAATAGTTATGGAAGTTGGAAATGTAAAAATGTGGGAAAATCTAGATAAAGTTATCATGAAACCATAAATTCGTATGTAATCTAATAATGACATTTGAAAGTAGACAGATTTTGGAATTGTTTCTTAACCTTGAGAAAATAAATCAATTTCATTGTATGTTTAAAAATAGCTAGTGGAAGTTGCATAACAATTTTATGCTTAAAACAATTTTAATAAAATGATGTAATTGCAGATAAAATCATATTTTACAATAGAGCAATACACCAAATAAAAAATATGTATTTTAAAAAATCCCCATTAAAAACATGAAATCCGAGAGAATCATTTTATAGAAATATAGCATAGAAATGTAATCAAAGTTACTCCTAGTATAGCACAAGGGCCCCTATTAGCATTTTCAGGGCCCTGGGCAAGACACATTTGTGTGGCTCCATAGCCCAGCCCCCTTATCTGCCTCACAACATACAGTGTGTTCTGTATAAAGAATACAACCATATATTACACCTACTGATACCAATAGGTGTAATATATCACAGTTCCCAATAAACTAAATGCAGGATGTACATTGCACCTTGTTATACATCAACCCTGATGACAGTGCGGAGTCTGCTGTTGGTACCCCTCTAACCCTGCCAAACGGTCAGACCTGCATAAAACACTTTAAAATTACTACCCCAGTTTTGCATAACCAACACTGTTATATTAATATCATTTTTACCTCTGTGATTACCTTGTATCGAAGCCTCTGCAGACTGCCTTATCATAGTGACTGACTTGCATTTTAGCCAATCAGTGCTGACTCATAAATAGCTCCACAGGAGTGAGTACACTGATATTTTTATGACACACATGAACTAGCAGTGTCTAATTGTGAAAAAAATGTCAAAATACACCCTTCAACGGCTTAGAAATCAGTTTGAGTTTACCTAGGATTAGCTTTCAACAAACAATACCAAGAGAACAAAGCACATTTGAAGATAAAGTAAATTTGAAAGTTGTTTAACATTTCATGCCCTTTCTGAATCATGGATACAAAACAGAGGGGCGCCTCAATGTGTAGATCAGGTGTAAAAGCTGGACAATACAACATCAGGTGCCAAATGGGTACTCACATTCAGCTGGAGCACGCTTATGTGCTAGTAGAGGCGGCCTGATAACTTGGTGTATCAGTTAACCTTTGTCACGACTCCAAACAGGAACACTGGATACAAAACCCAAACTAGGTCTACCCAGGGTGCAGTTTCAGGAACAATAAGGTGCAAACACTTGGCTAGGTTAAAATGGGGTTTATTAAAACTCACATAAAAAACAATAAGCATCAAGTGTGAGGGGGCATTAGCATATAGTCCCCCTTTTTGAATCATGAACATTTAATTTTTACTTTACTGTCCCTTTAAAATGTTATTTTTGATGAACAAATTAATAGTGATCACCATTTTAGAATCTTTCTGGTAAGAGAGACTTTGTATTTTTTAATAGCATAAATCAATGATTACACTTAGAAAGATCTGTATACAAAATAAATGATTTAGCAGTAGTGACATATCTATAAGGTGACATTCAAATCCTATTTGCTGTCATTTTGAGGCCCATTTATCAAGCTTCGTATTGAGCTTGAGGGCCCGTGTTTCTGGCGAGTCTTCAGACTTCTAAAGACCGCTGCTCCATAACCCTGTCCGCCTGCTCTGATGAGGCGGACATGAATAGCCACAATACAACACGATCGAGTATGATCAGGTTGATTGACACCCCCCTGCTGGGAGAGTTAAATTAAAAATTCTCACCCTAACCGCCCCTCACCAATGCTGCCCCTCCCTACCTGTCCTCACTCATCAACAAATATACTCCTGCCCGTCCCCTAAGATCCAACAATGACCTGCTTCTTGCGTCCTCTACCATCACCTCCTCTCATGCTAGACTACAGGACTTCTCTCGTGCGGCACCAACCCTCTGGAATGCACTTCCTCGAGCTGTCAGACTTGCCCCTAACCTCTCCTCCTTTAAACGTTCCCTAAAGACCTTTCTGTTCAGGGAAGCTTATCACCCGACTTATTAACAAACTAACTTCACTTAACTAACAGTTGCCCTCTATCTCCTCACTAATATCATTCTCACCTCTGCAGTCCCCACCTCCTCTTTCCCATCCTCCTACCCATCTAGATTGTAAGTTCCCACGGGAATAGGGCCCTCAATTCCCCCTGTATTTGTCTGTAAAATTTTGTCTTTTATCGTATTGTTTCTCCATTGTACTGTTATCCTTGTACCCATGCGCAGCACTGCGGAATCTGTCTGCGCTTTATAAATAAAGAATAATAATAATAATGTAAGTGCAAGATCTTTGAAAGCCACTCTAGTGAATGAGTTTGGACTTAGAGGCCGATTTATAAATGTGCGGGCGGACATGATCCGCTGTAGCTTATCATGTCCGCCCCACATCGATAAATGCTGACAGCATATGCTGTCGGCCTTTATTATTGCACAAGAATTTCTAGTGAACAATTGCGGCCAATCAGCTGCTAGGTGGGGGATGATTGCAGTCCGCCACCTTAATGGTGCTTCTTAACTCTTGTTTCCGGCAAGCTTGGTAAATCTACCCCAAAGGGTCATATTACGAGTGGCACATTAACAGTTATGCGTAAGCGAAAAGGGGTTTATAGCAGTTGTTTACACGAGTCTGGTTTACTGCTCATATGACAAGTTAAAAATAATCCTCATCGCTTGAGCACAATCGTGATTTAAGTTAGAATGATTATAGTTACACTCATAATAACACTATCTAATAAAAATGATTTGCAAACCCGCTACAGTACTTAAACCCTAAACCGCCACAGGACGAGTTCAGGAGTTCTTAGGACCGCTGCTTCTTAACTCTTGGTTGCAGCGAGCCTGAAGGTACGTAAAGAAACTGCAGCATACGCTGCATTGTAAATCGGCCTCTTAGTGTGTATTAAGGAGCGTCCCCTATAAAAACCCGGTAACGAAGGCACAAGCTCATTTAAGGGTCTCCTAAATCAGGGGTCGCCAACTTTTCGGACCTCAGGGACCACTAAACTCACAATTTTGAATCCCGTGGACCACTAACACGAAATTATATATATATATATATATATATATATATATATACACACACATATAAATATATATATATATATATATACACACACACACACATATATAAATATATATATATACACACACACACACACACACACACATATAAATATATATATATACACACACATATATACACACATACTGTACATAACTAGTATAACCATAGCTAAGTTTCCATAATGTATATACAGTATTTACACATTTTTAAGAATTCTTTTTTGGAATTAACTAATTGAATGACAGAACTGAGAGAATACTTGCAAATGACAGATGAAGGGTGAGTGCCAACTTTTAAGCAAGCTGGAAACAGAGAGGCAGAAAGTGGGAAAAAAAGAATTATGTTTAAAAGGACCACAAGACTTCCAAGTTACCTCCCCAGTTAGGAATTATTTAAAACTACTTATGATAATGGACAGACATTGAAGTCATAAATTAAGTTTATATCAAAAAGCTCTCAATATGGATGTGAGCTAACCACGACTGATGTTACTGGCAATTACTATAATACTGGTGGGATATGGCTGATCTGCTGGATGGCAATTACTGGATTTCAGGTGGAATAAAATTATTAGAATGAGGGGAGGAAGACAAACAGTGATGTAAGTCCTCTGAAGGAATTAGAAAAACTGCTATAAAGAGACAGGTAAAGGGAGGAAAATAAATTAAATATAAGACATTTTTTTTTAAAGATTTTCTTTTTTTATATACTTTAATTCCACTATTTCAAGCCAAGACTATACCAACCTCTGCTGGCTTTAGAATGGAAGCATTTTCCTCTGAGCAGCGCACCGGGTGGGAGGAGTTAAAAATACAATCTAGCTACGCAAGTTGCACAGTACTACGCAACGTGTGTTGGAAAATTGTAATTTAACTCCTCCGTTGGTTTTCACTGATGTCCAGCCAGGCACTGTAGGGAGTTGCGGCGCTATAGAGTGACACCATCAGAGGAGATTAATTCCTGCTTGATGGTGTCAGGGACCACCAACATCTTCTCATGGACCACTGGTTGGCGACCGCTGTCCTAAATAGATACTATGTTGCAAGGCAGCAGATTCACACTAGTAAAATCCATTCCAGTAAAGTCCATTCACACATATGTTTGCAGTGGTAATTAATGTCACACATGCAAATTACTATTTCCCTTGCAGAGTAAACAAAGGGGTTACTTGAATAGACATACTGTAACATTGAGAGGTGTGGATAGGCTATTGTATCACTCAGTTTTAAGTGACCTCCCAGTTTCTATTTTGAAAACAGGTCATTAACATATGAAAAGTCATTTTTGGCGGCCTTTCTGTTGAAAATTTGTTTGTGTCTGTGGGCTTTAAACACACAAAATGATATTGCATTGTGATCACTTGAGAAACTCAGCAACTAGTTTGGTTAGAAAGCCAAAAGCCTTTGTTTGGAGCAAATGGCTGACATACTGTGATATAGGTTCTAGGACATATACATAAAACTGCTGCCAAATATTGCTACAGTCACATGCACACTCCTAGACTTTCCTACCTGATCTTCAACACAGGATACCTAGAAAACAAAGTAAAATTGATAAAAGTAGTAAATTGGAATTTTCGGGGATTTTTTTATATTACACTCTATCTGAAACACTCTTGTTTTTGTTTCTAGGGGATACAAGACATGAGTGCAGCTAACATGTATCTTGTATGATAAATAACATGGCGCATCAATTTCTGTAGTATAGGGACCATTAATGTTTTTTAGAAAATATAAATAAATATGTTAAACCCCCTTATTACTTCCTAATACATTTCCTGGAATATATAGTTCCTCTTTTACACTGACAGGGCATAAAGTGTGTTAAGTTGTTAAATATCCAAATACATAACAAGTAAATGCCACATAATATCACCTACTCGAAAGGGTATTTCATGATTCAGAAAGAGCATGTCATTTAAAAAAAAAAAACTTTCCAATTTACTTCTATTAGCTCATTTGCTTTATTTTCTTGATATCCTTTGTTGAAAAGCATATCTAAATATGCTCAGTAGCTGTTGATTGGTGGCTGCACATAGATGCCTCATGTTATTGGCTCACCCATGTGCATTGCTATTTCTTCAACAAAGGATACCTAAAGAATGAAGCAAATTAGATAATATAAGTAGGGTTTCATGTCCTTTTAATTTAATTGTATAACTCCCTAATTCTACATCCTATTATCATCACCTTGTTACTAATTTAGCCTGTTAACATCTCCTTGGCATCTGATAAATCAACCAGTGTTGGAAATATCAATGCTGTTTGTGTTGAAAATCTGGGCATTCACAGTGAATATTTCCTACTTTGATTGTCTTTTGCCAAAATTTCCTTCATTATTTATTTGACTGAAATCTACCGAATATTCTCTGTGATATAACACATTTTTAAAAAAAAATAAAATTAAAGGGACATGAAACCCAAAATTTTTCTTTCACGATTCTGATAAAAAATACAACTTTAAAAAAAGTTTCCAATTAACCTATATTATCAAATTTGCTTAATTCTCTTGTTATTCTTTGCTGAAGAGATATGTAGATAGGTAGCGTGCACATGTCTGGAGGTCAACATGACAGGAAATAGTGCTGCCATCTAGGGCTCTTGCTCATGTATTACACTGTTGCAAAACTGCTGCCAAATTGTACTGCAGACATGTGCACACTCCTGAGTTTAGATCATTGCTTTTCAACAAAGGATAACAAGAAAATTTGATAAAAGAAGTAAATTGGAAAGTTGTTTAAAATTGTATGTTCTATCTGGATCATGAAAGAAAATTTGTGGGTTTTATGTCCTTTAACCCATTTTCAGACATTTCTGCCATTTGCAGTGATTGCATTTAAACATCAATTTCCTCGTGTTATAATTATCCAACCTTTTCAGATAAAGGGCCGTAATGGATTTTCTGGTTCTGACTTGGAGAACTGGTGAACAAATTTAAAAATAGTAATAAGAAAAACAAAAACATATATTTTAATTAAATATAATCAAATTTGCTTCATTCTCTTGTTATTCTTTGCATAACCAATGCCTTTGCTAGCTATATACTGTAGGTTTTCTCCTACATATCTATAATTTCCTATTTGAAGAAGAATATTGCTAAGATATTCAGTCACACATTACACCTACAGCACATATAACACACATGTTTTGTTACATATTGTATTTATTCTTTTATTTGTACGTTACGGTAGGTGTTGTGAGAGTGCTGTATGAGAGGTGAGAGGATGAGTAAAAGGATATTCTAAGTAAGACAAGGAGCAGAAAAAAGCAACTATTTTTTGTTTATAGTTTGATTAAATGGGACTTTTTTCTTATATTTTAGCAAATATTTGTAAATATGTTTTTTTATGTGCTTAGCAGTAATTCGATGCACAGGAAGTATATATTGACATCACATCCGTGCTTATAGGTGGTTACTATTAAAATATTGCACGATCAGTAGTGTCAAAGCCATGACAATGCTTTGCCCATGATTTGCCATTGTCGTTTGTGACATTATGTGCTCTTTTAATGTCATCTGTACATCAGCCTCCCAGGCAATACTGTTACTGGTGGTGAAAATTCCCTTTGACCCCTTAAATGCCAGAGAGGGCTGCAACACACTCAACTTGCCCATAAATTGACACTAAACCTATCACAAACTAGAAAAAGAAATAACGATGGCACTACATAGGCAGTTGCCCTAAGTACTTTATATGCAGTAAGCCCTTATATAAGGCAAATTGTTAGTTGATTATTGGGCGGGTGCTGTACACTATATAGGAATACTTTTCGAAAAAGATTCAGTACAAGACTGAAAAGAAGTGTACATATATAGCACTCAACATGCCAGTGTCAAAACACTAGATTAAGTTAGAGCTATAATAAATAGCAGAACAAACATATATAAGGTGTAAGTCTGGTTCAAGTCGTTTAAAACTTAACTTTTATTGATAAAATACACATAAAATAAAGGAAAAAACACACATCCCTAGAAGTTAAAAACACAGTGACGGCAGGTCTAGAAAGAAGATAGAGTCAGTGGGAAGACTCTCAATATATCTGTGTGATTCAGACACATATACATCAATGACTATTTATCACTCAGGGTTGTATGATCAGGTATAGGTATAGGTATTAAGATGGAAAAAGTTTTTTATTTATTTTCCCCGGGAGTATGTTCAAATCTCCAGTTGTTACAGAGAGGTTGCTACAACATCAAGTATGTGCAGGCCAGGATGTTAAGGCTCCATCTCATGTACTATCAGATTTGAGGAATACAGGGTGATATAGATCCTGATAGGAAAGGGATAAAGTCTTAAAAGCCCCTCAGTTGCTAGGATCCCCTGTGTGTTAATGTATATGGTACCCTTGATATTACTTCTAGAAATGGAATAGATACAGGGTATTATAAAACCTCGTGAGCAGAGAGATATATCCCTAATATCATTCAAAGATAGTATTCATCCTTTAATTAGTTGTGTTATTTAACAACCATTATTTGGATATTATATCAGTACTCTGCAGTTATATGTTCAACTGTGATCTCAGGTAGTACTGTGAGAGAGTGGGAGGATTCAAATCTATAGATTATTAATTGTCTTGAATGCTATGTATTTGCAACATAACTAGGAAACCCCACATTAAATAATAATATTATACTGTTCCCCTACTGAGGGGTTAATGAGTCTATGATCTGTATATTATATAAACCCCTAGTATTATAAAAGGGAACAGGTATATATTAAGTATTGCCAGACCTCTAGATAGAAAATCTTATAAAGGGTGTCACCCTAGGATAATGATCATACATACAATAGTAACCTGTAGTCATATATATGGGATTCACAGGTATGTTATTGCACGACCAATACCCAGATGTGGTATTAATATTGAAGGGTATGGATTTATAACTCCCCACTGGCGCTATTATGAATGTAAAGCGGGAATGGATAGATTCATGTATATAGAGAGTCAGTGGGATTCACTTAGGTGCCTATCATATCGTTCAATTAACTTAAATAAGGAACTCCACATTAAGTGATACTATGCTTTTCCACAGGTTAGATGTGACGACGATGTCACAACTGTATATCTCTCTCTCTCTCGCTCTCATTATATATAGGTTATGTCTGATCACTTATCTTGTAAAAATAGAAAGGAAAAAAGAACTGTTTGTCCTGGGTAATTTTCTATATTATCACAACTTATTTATGAATAAACCTCAAATATTGGTGAGATCCGGACAGATAATATAGTATTAAAAAATTAAATGCCACTATCCAACCCCACTCGAGTGAAATAGACAACGTGTTAAGTATAATAAGTTTTTGAGTAATCACCCACTATTGCAATGGCAAGCCATAAATGGTTACAACTACTATTATTAAATTCAATAGGCAGCCATTACTTAGTATTGTTTTTAAACTAGAACGCCGTAACTGCAATTTAAAATCACATATACAAAGCCGGAGAGAGACGCTAAGTCCCTGCTCCCCCTGACATGTTTCGCTAGAAAGCTTTTTCAAAGGTGGGGCGGCCGGCTCTACTTCAGACTTTTATAGGCCGACAATTGAGTGACGTCATAGCCTCACGCATCTCCAATAGGGCCATAATAGCGAGTGAGTTATTGGTCCTGAGAGGGGGCGCGGTTGCCCAATCACAACGTGGCTAGTATGATGCTAACAGAGGTTGTCATGACTATCGTGCATAACAGCAGCATGAATGCAATTGACGTGGTTGTTATTGTAATCGAATAAGAAGGACAAAATTATTAAGTTACAATTTGGATCTCAGACTCATTGGCTGTTAAAAGTGAAAATCCTGTTTCAGTCTGAAACCCCCACAGTTTGTTAGGAATAAAGATCTTCATGTAAACTGGCGATCGTGCATAATACCAACCAGACTAAAATTGACATGATCATTGTTATGATCGAATGCGAGGGACAATGTTGTTCTATTACAATTTGGATCTCAGACATACTGGCTATTAGGGGTGGGAATCATGTTTGAGTCTACTACCCCCACAATTTTTTGGAGGTAAAAACATCCTGTAAAATACTGATCGCTTTGAAGTTATTTAAGCTTGACAAAGTAAGCATATTGGGTGTTGACAGGCTAGCATATGGTTAATCGAAGAAGGAGGGGGCTGGAGATGATCTTCTTATTGCTAAATACTGGAATTGCCACGAGTATGAAAAGTTGACGGGCATATAGGAATACTAAATCAACAAACGTAAATGTGTGTATATGTAAAAATAGATGTAAAAGCAATAAATGTAAAATGTCCAATCGTGAATACGCCTAACCACAGCCAGGTATCAATTCATTATATGCCCAAGTGAAATAAACAATATAAATATATATATGGCTCCTAACAGCGGAGAAAGCCAAAGATAACATTGAATTGAAAGGTGCAGGGAACGTGATAAGTTGGATAAAATAAATAACCCTAGTGTGTTGTGAAATGTAGGTCTCAGAGGATTGGGAAATATAATTGTATATGTGAGGAATACGGTGCTCGATGTAATGGTGAGTAAGAAATGTTAAATAAAGGAATTACATTATCATAGGGAGAAATGGTGTACAAAACGGAATGGGATGGGAAAGGAACTTTATTAGGGATAAAATTGCAAAAAAGTGTCAAAAGTGCTAGTGTGAGGAAACAAGAATGGGAGAGTGACCAAGTGAACTAAACCTGGGAAACGGGAGGGTAGGGAAGGGAAAGAAAGGGAAAAGGAGGGAGGAGAAAAAAAAAATAGGACATAAATGCCCGTTGTACAATTTAGTCAAGGGTATAGTAGGTAACATACCAGAATTCCTGCTATATATGCAGGTTAAAATATAGATATAATATAAAAATATATATAAAATATATAGATAATATAAAAATAGACCTAACCCTAGCATTAATCCTAAACATAGCCCTAACCCAAACCCTAAATCTAAAAGTAACCCTAACTCTTACTTTATTCCTAGTCCTAACACTAACACTAACCATAGCACTAACCCTAAACATAGATCTAACCCAAACCCTAAAACTAACAATTTTATAATTAGTTTTAGTGTTAGTAACCCTAGCCCTAACAATAACAGCAATCCTAAACCTAAATTAACACCAACTCTAGCCCAAACTTTAACAATAGCCCATAAACTAAAACTAACCCTAGCCCTTACACTAAAACTACCACTAACTGTAGAGCTAACCCTAATCAAAATGTTGCCAAAATACATCATGGTGGGAAGAACTTGCTGCACTCAATATTTAACCAAGACATTTATTTTAGATACATACAGAGAGGAGTGCACTCACAGGAATGATGAACCAGCTCAATACCATTGTTAGCCTGTTCTATGGCGATTTACCACCTGGGTGCAGCTTCTTATTAGCCCAGTAATGCTTTTTACAGAGTAGAACTTTCCTGTAGTATATCAGTCTGATCCCGCCTATTACGGTCAGTACAGCGCCAAAATACTAGGCAATTATTCTCTGAACAAAGAACACAGCATATCACTATAGAACAGGCTAACAATGTTATTGAGCTGGTTGTTTGTTCCTGTGAGTGCGCTTCTCTCTGTGTATATTAAGTCTCCCTAAGGGAAAAGGGGCAACCAGACGTAGAGGCCTATTTATTAAAGGTCTGTCGGACCTGATCCAACAGTGTGGATCAGGTCCGTCAGACCTCGCTGAATGCGAAGAGCAATACGCTCTCCGTATTCAGCATTGCACCAGCAGCTCTTGTGAGCAGCTGGTGCATCGCCGCCCCCTGCAGATTTGCGGCCAATCATCTGCCAGCAGGGGGGTGTCAATCAACCTGATTGTGGCGATCTCTGCCACCTGCTCAGAGCAGGCGGACAGGGTTATGGAGCAGTGGTCTTTAGACCGCTGCTTCATAACTGCTGTTTCGCTAGCCAGAAACACGTGCCCTCAAGCTCCATTCAGAGCTTGATAAATGGGCGTCATAGACTCCTTGCTTAGTGTGCTTAGAGGAATATGGCTGCACCTCACTGACAAGGCCCAATGAAGGCAGAAACAATCGTATGGGGTTGCTGTGTTCCTTGTTCAGAGAGGTATTACCTGGTATTTCGGCGCTGGACTGACCGTAATAGTCGGGAAAGTTCTACTCTGTGAAAAGCATTACTGAGCTAAAAAGAATCTTCACCCAGATGGTAAATCGCTATAGAACAGGCTAACAATGTTATTGAGCTGGTTGTTCATTCCTGTGAGGGAATTTTATAATGTCATCTGCTCATTATGGCAACACCACAGCTCTGTCTGACAGCTAAAAGGTTAACACAATATTTTTCTACAAGGACATTTTAAGATAATCAAAATGCAGCTGGAGGCATCTCAGTTATGCCGGAATATCACTTGTTGTGTTGTCAGCCTTATTTTTAAATCAACTCAAAATGCAAAGCTTTAAATATGGCAGATCAGAAAATGTACTTACAAAACAAAAGATCTAGTTTATACCTACATGCTTTGCTCCACAGTATTATGCAACTATATTTGTTATGATAATTTCCAGATTGATATTCCCAGTTGAACCTTTCAGCAAAAATGTATGTTTATGTTTAAGATATGATTCCTTCATTTCTTAATATCAAACTTTCCCCCGTCACATGGCACAACTAACCAGCTTCCAAGAAACACCTAATATTTATATCAACTTATAGTAAACCAAAAGTAGTAAAACTGATTACTTAGCAATCATTAAATGTATTACTATTTGCGGGATATTATTTTCTTAACTATGGTCTGATGTTTGCAAATAAACCATTCTTTTATATTTCACTCATAAAGACAGAAAATATTTTCCAGATATTGAAGCCAATTTAGTTATTTCATACAAATGTTTCATTTTAAGAAATGAACAGCCTTATTCTTGCCAAATAACCAGGCAACAGTAAAAGCAAGGCCAAGTGGTTACGATGGACTATGATGCAACTAAATACAGAATGAGAGAACCGCTATATCATTTTTATAAAACCAACAAATGTGAAACTCAGGAAATATTATTTCCTTGAATATTATAGAATTACCGTAGCTACATAAAATTCCAGTCTTGTCTCATATTTCCTTTGTTGCATTCTTTTGTCTCCCATTAATATGTGTAGTCATCAACGTACCTTCAGGATTAGCGATAGTGGCAGAGAATAAAAAAAACACATAGGGTTTCTCCTTTTAATTTAATTCTTCATGTTGAACACAAATTAAAAATCTTCTTTAATAAATGTTCCATCCAATAGATATAATTTTAAAATATATTACACTTTTATTTATTTATTCATTTATTTATGTTTCATGGATAGTTCAAAGCTGGAAAAATACATACACACACACAAAAACACACACACAAAAACACTGAGACACACACACACAAAAACAATGAGACACACACACACAAAAACTCAGACACACACACATACAAAATATGTAAACTGCACTGCATTAATTATAAAGCTCATGCCTAGAGCTGCTCCCTGGCTCAGCAGAGCATCAAATGAAACATAAACAGAGCACTCTAAAATAAACCACTAAAGAAAAGGTTTAGGAGCGCAAACTATGAAAATTCTGCTCTCTGACTCTGTTCCAAGTCTGTCAGTGCACAGCCCCGGGCCGCGTGCCTACTGCTTTTTATGGCCAATCACCTCTACACTCTGCCCACCCCCGGACCCCTGCCTGCCCTCCCCTCCTACTTCTTCAGTGTGCACTTAGTGTACCGTGACCGTAACGGTCACATGTGGCTCCTTCACTTTAGAGACTGTCAGACAGTCATGCGGTCAGGTGCCAGGCATCCCCCTCACGATTTCCCAGTTTCCATTTAGAGAGACAGCACAGCAGTGAGTGACTCCACTGCTCCACACATCACTGAGCAGTGAGCACAGATAGGCAGGCAGGTTTAGGCTAGCAGTCCCCAGTCCCATTAATGTTCACAAATGCCTGCCCCTCTAATAAAAAAAAATCTATGCATCTCTACATGTATTTCTTTGAATTTCAATAAAATTATTTTTGGTGGTGTCACCCCCTGGAGGGTGTCACCCAGGTGCGGCCCGCGCCCCCCCGCGCCCCCCTAGTGACGCCACTGACTCTAATTATTTTTAAAGATTCATTTTTTATGTGCTAACTATACATTTTGTTCATGTTTATGTAGGCCTTTCCTTGTCTGTAAATATAGCTTTGGAAGTTATTCCTATGAGCCAGTGAATATGTTCACAAACATGCATTTCCTGTTAGTTAATATGCATAATATTTAACAAGTTTTTACTTAACTTTTAGTGCAAAAATATGTCTGTTCTTTAAATTTTTATTGTAGAAACGATTTGCTTTCTATATCACTATAGTAGAAAGTATGTGTTGATTTAACTACCTAAAGTGACTAAAGGTTGAAAAAGCTTAAAGTGAAGGTAAAGTTTGACAGTCTTCAAGACAACCTAGCATTTATCCTTATGACCCTAATCTAGTCGCTAAGTTTTTTTTTATTACTTCTAGATTTTTTATAAAAAAAATATATTTAAAACTCCCTACCGCTTAGCTCACAACTCCTCGCAAGTCCTACTTCCATCTTCTTATCTTCTTGTGACGTCTCTTCGTCTCTCAAATGCGCGTTCACCTGGCAGTCTATAAATGCGCATGCGCCAATCACTGATTTTGCAAACCACTGCGCATGCGCTAATCGCGGACATTATTTCCCAATGCGCATGGGAGCGCGCCGTTGTAACCAGTCTGTAAATAAATTTAAAAGAGCATGCGCAGATGAGTAAAGGGGCGTATGATGCAGAGGGTCGGCCGCCTAATGGCCGAAATTTCAATTGGACCCTAAAAGAACATGATCAAGCGTTAATTTTTTTTTTATATATGGGTTGAATTAGAGGAGGTTAAGAAAATGCATTCTAAAGGTGAAAACTTGATTTTTATGATAAATTGTAAAAAATTATGAATGGAACTTATATTGATTTTGCTCCAACAATGTGATGCTTGCTAGAATTAGAGTTAACTTTACCATCATTTTAAGTGTTATTTAATGTCCCATTTACAAAAGCATTGAAATAGTCCTAGGAATTACCTTCAAAATGGAATCTTAACCATATGTTCCTGAAAGATAGGAATAAACACATGGAGACTTTGGGCACCGCACAACCAATGTTCTTGCAGGTATGAAATAAGTTATATTAATAGAACTTTAATAACTAGGTAAGTGATGGAAAAAAAGCTCCCTACTCTAGCCCAATCAGGTATATTGTGCACTGTGTAACAGTAAAAAGGGTGAAACCATGATTACACATACCAAAGTCCAAAGAAGATCACACAAGAGATCAGTCACACAAGAGACTGGTTGGAAAACCCACTAGGCCACTGCTAGCCACACCCTGAAACTCACAGACCAATCACCAAACCCTTGAGATTTTGTCCTTAAACACAAGGCCAAGATCCTCCACATGAAAGGAATCAAAATCTCAAACCATAAGGGCAAACAGCACCTTTGACCGTACAGATTTTAAAAAACTTAGTTGAGTTCATAAAGTAGAAATGATAAAGAAGAGTTACAAAGGCTAGATCTACTGATCAGTTCCTTGTCAGTAGCAAACTCAAGACGTGTTACTTACTAAGGAGATTGCAACAAGAAAAAGATCAGTTCCCATAATATTTTATTTTCAAATACATCAAAGGTCTTACACATCCTGCAATTCGTGCGACTATCACAGTTTTGGAGTTCTGCCCACTTTCTCTTTTTGCCAAGGACTATGCCTAACCAAGCTCTAATCTGACCACTTGTGCCCATCTCCCTATCCCATCAACCTAAAATTATTTGACTCTGTCCTAGTTCACCATAACTCCACCCCCATGGATCTCCCTTAGTTAGCCACTAGCCTTCACATACTGGATAGTATTTAAGAGGTTTGCTACATAAAGGCGATGATAAACAAAAACAATAATTTGCTTTGTATTCTTTGTTGACAGTTTAACCTAGGTAGGCTCATATGGTAATTTCTAAGCCCTTGAAGGCCACCTCTTATCTCAAAGCATTTTACAGTTTTTCACAGCTAGAGAGCATTAGTTCATGTGTTCCATATAGATAACATTGTGCTCACGTCTGTGGAGTTACTTATGAGAGGGCAATGATTGGCTAAAATGCAAATCTGTCAAAAGAACTTAAATATGGTGGCAGTCTGCAGAGGCTTAGATACAAGTTAATCAAAGAGGTAAACATTTTATTAAAATAACTGTGTTGGTTATGCAAATCTGGGGAATGGGTAATAAAGGGATTATCTATCTTTTTAAACTATAAAAATTCTGGAGTAAAATGTCCCTTTAATGAAATACATCCCATTGTGATCTTATCAAAAAAGGCAAACATTTAAAAAACTTGCTTGGATACGTTATTTGTATCAAACAACACAGAACATTTTAAATTGTAATGCTTGAAACATAAACAATTTCAGAAAAAGAAATGTTTGGATGATTTCATAATTCACTGAATTCCAGGACTTATGTTGTAATTCAGCAGATTTCTCTTTACCACTTCATGTTAACCATATGTTTTTTTGTTATAGTGTAAAATTCAAGAGGTTCTTATTTAGGGAATATAATTGCAGAATTTGTAAGTAAGGGTATATATATAAACTGTATATATATATATATATATATATATATATATATAATATATATATATACCAAAATTCATTAAAATTATGGGGGGAGATAAAAAACTGAAATAAAAATCCTCCATGTCTCAAAATTAAATCAATGTAAATATTTGCATAGGAAATTAGCACATCTAGGCAAGTATCCCCGCTTGCTTTTCCCCAGAAATTCTTAATATACAATTTTCTGGGGAAAAGCAAGCTGGGATACTTGCCTAGATGTGCTAATTTCCTATGCAAATATTTACATTGATTTTATATATATATATAGTATATATATATATATATATATATATATATATATATATATATATATATATATACAGGGAGTGCAGAATTATTAGGCAAGTTGTATTTTTGAGGATTAATTGTATTATTGAACAACAACCATGTTCTCAATGAACCCAAAAAACTCATTAATATCAAAGCTGAATATTTTTGGAAGTAGTTTTTAGTTTGTTTTTAGTTATAGCTATTTTAGGGGGATATCTGTGTGTGCAGGTGACTATTACTGTGCATAATTATTAGGCAACTTAACAAAAAACAAATATATACCCATTTCAATTATTTATTTTTACCAGTGAAACCAATATAACATCTCAACATTCACAAATATTACATTTCTGACATTCAAAAACAAAACAAAAACAAATCAGTGACCAATATAGCCACCTTTCTTTGCAAGGACACTCAAAAGCCTGCCATCCATGGATTCTGTCAGTGTTTTGATCTGTTCACTATCAACATTGCGTGCAGCAGCAACCACAGCCTCCCAGACACTGTTCAGAGAGGTGTACTGTTTTCCCTCCTTGTAAATCTCACATTTGATGATGGACCACAGGTTCTCAATGGGGTTCAGATCTAGTGAACAAGGAGGCCATGTCATTAGATTTTCTTCTTTTATACCCTTTCTTGCCAGCCACGCTGTGGAGTACTTGGACGCGTGTGATGGAGCATTGTCCTGCATGAAAATCATGTTTTTCTTGAAGGATGCAGACGTCTTCCTGTACCACTTCTTGAAGAAGGTGTCTTCCAGAAACTGACAGTAGGACTGGGAGTTGAGCTTGACTCCATCCTCAACCCGAAAAGGCCCCACAAGCTCATCTTTGATGATACCAGCCCAAACCAGTACTCCACCTCCACCTTGCTGGCGTCTGAGTCGGACTGGAGCTCTCTGCCCTTTACCAATCCAGCCACGGGCCCATCCATCTGGCCCATCAAGACTCACTCTCATTTCATCAGTCCATAAAACCTTAGAAAAATCAGTCTTGAGATATTTCTTGGCCCAGTCTTGACGTTTCAGCTTGTGTGTCTTGTTCAGTGGTGGTCGTCTTTCAGCCTTTCTTACCTTAGCCATGTCTCTGAGTATTGCACACCTTGTGATTTTGGGCACTCCAGTGATGTTGCAGCTCTGAAATATGGCCAAACTGGTGGCAAGTGGCATCTTGGCAGCTGCACTCTTGACTTTTCTCAGTTCATGGGCAGTTATTTTGCGCCTTGGTTTTTCCACACGCTTCTTGCGACCCTGTTGACTATTTTGAATGAAACGCTTGATTGTTCGATGATCACGCTTCAGAAGCTTTGCAATTTTAAGAGTGCTGCATCCCTCTGCAAGATATCTCACTATTTTTTACTTTTCTGAGCCTGTCAAGTCCTTCTTTTGACCCATTTTGCCAAAGGAAAGGAAGTTGCCTAATAATTATGCACACCTGATATAGGGTGTTGATGTCATTAGACCACACCCCTTCTCATTACAGAGATGCACATCACCTAATATGCTTAATTGGTAGTAGGCTTTCGAGCCTATACAGCTTGGAGTAAGACAACATGCATAAAGAGGATGATGTGGTCAAAATACTCATTTGCCTAATAATTCTGCACTCCCTGTATATATATATATATATATATATATATATATATATATATATATATATATACACAAACACTCACTCTATTATACTATGCTTGAAAATAATAAGTTAATATTAACAAATGAAAACACATTTAGGTCAGAGACTGCTACTAGGTCCCTGTTGTAGACTTAAAGGTATATGAGAGGCACTTAAATTATTGTATCTAAAATTGGGTATTTTAAAACAGTGATGGCCAACTTCCTGACATATGATTCAGACAGAACATACCATGTTAAAGAGTTCCCAATTTACTTCTATTAGCAAATTTACTTAGTTCCCATGATATTCTGTGTTAAAGAGATACCTAGGTAGGTGTAGTGTTTGTAAATCCAGGTGATTTGGAAATATATTATACATTTGCAAGTCAGAGCACAAACTAGGAAGAAAGCATTATATATTAAAATATCACAACAGACACCATAGTAGGCATCTAGAACACTTCATGGCAGTAAATAGTGCTGCTATCTAGTGCTCTTACAAATGAATAACATTCTTGCAAAACTGTTGTCATATAGTGCTCCAAAAGTAAGCTGGCTCCTAAGCATACATCCCTGCTTTAAAAAAAAGATACCTAGGCCTAGATTTGGAGTTTGGCGGTAGATGGGCTGTTAACGCTCCGCGGGCTTTTTTCTGGCCGCACCATAAAATTAACTCTGGTATCGAGAGTTCCAAAAAATGCTGCGTTAGGCTCCAAAAAAAGGAGCGTAGAGCATTTTTACCGCAAATGCAACTCTCGATACCAGAGTTGCTTACAGACGCGGCCAGCCTCAAAAACGTGCTCGTGCACGATTCCCCCATAGGAAACAATAGGGTTGTTTGAGCTGAAAAAAAACCTAACCACCTGCAAAAAAGCCGCGTTCAGCTCCTAACGCAGCCCCATTGTTTTCCTATGGGGAAACACTTCCTACGTCTGCACCTAACACTCTAACATGAACCCCGAGTCTAAACACCCCTAACCTTACACTTATTAACCCCTAATCTGCCGCCCCCCGCTATCGCTGACACCTGCATTATATTATTAACCCCTAATCTTCCGCTCCGTAAACCGCCGCTACCTACGTTATCCCTATGTTACCCCTAATCTGCTGCCCTAACATCGCCGACCCCTATATTATATTTATTAACCCCTAACCTGCCCCCCACAACGTCGCCGCCAGCTACCTACAATAATTAACCCCTAATCTGCCGACCGCAAAGCGTCGCCACCTACGTTATCCTTATGTACCCCTAATCTGCTGCCCCTAACACCGCCGACCCCTATATTATATTTATTAACCCCTAACCTGCCCCCCACAACGTCGCCGACACCTGCCTACACTTATTAACCCCTAATCTGCCGAGCGGACCTGAGCGCTACTATAATAAAGTTATTAACCCCTAATCCGCCTCACTAACCCTATCATAAATAGTATTAACCCCTAATCTGCCCTCCCTAACATCGCCGACACCTAACTTCAATTATTAACCCCTAATCTGACGACCGGAGCTCACCGCTATTCTAATAAATGTATTAACCCCTAAAGCTAAGTCTAACCCTAACACTAACACCCCCCTAACTTAAATATAATTTTAATCTAACGAAATTAATTAACTCTTATTAAATAAATTATTCCTATTTAAAGCTAAATACTTACCTGTAAAATAAATCCTAATATAGCTACAATATAAATTATAATTATATTATAGCTATTTTAGGATTAATATTTATTTTACAGGTAACTTTGTATTTATTTTAACCAGGTACAATAGCTATTAAATAGTTAAGAACTATTTAATAGTTACCTAGTTAAAATAATAACAAAATTACCTGTAAAATAAGTCCTAACCTAAGTTATAATTAAACCTAACACTACCCTATCAATAAATTAATTAAATAAAATACCTACAATTACCTACAATTAACCTAACACTACACTATCAATAAATAAATTAAATACAATTTCTACAAATAACTACAATTACATAAACTAACTAAAGTACAAAAAATAAAAAAGAACTAAGTTACAAAAAAATAAAAAAATATTTACAAACATAAGAAAAATATTACAACAATTTTAAACTAATTACACCTACTCTAAGCCCCCTAATAAAATAACAAAGACCCCCAAAATAAAAAAATGCCCTACCCTATTCTAAATTAATACATTTAAAAGCTCTTTTACCTTACCAGCCCTGAACAGGG